>NC_136266.1:79366072-79418572 GCF_964187855.1 Myxine glutinosa | reverse complement strand
AATAATGAAAATAAATAAATAATAATCATAAAAAAATTAAATTATTAATCAATTTGGTCAGAGAACACATAAACTACCACTATTTCATCAGAATCTGTAACTTAAAAAAAAAATTTTTTTTTGTCATTAATCGAATAATTAAATAATTAATCGATTAATTGATTAATTAATAAATCAAAAATATCCTTTGCAGCCAAATCACCTGGTCATTGGCATGTCCAAATATCAGCTTCCTAACTCAAAAGGTGCCTGAGTTAATAATGGTCAGAAGATAAATGAAATTTAATTAATTAAATAAGTACTTAATTAAACGCTAATAATTAAATAACTCCTCAATTAATTGATTATTCAAAAAACAAAAAATACCGTATTTGACAAAGGACTTGCTCACTACTGTGCCGAAATTTCAGCTTCCTAGCTCAAAGGATGGCTGAGATATCGTCCGGACAACCAAGAAAGAAAACAAACAAACAAGAAAACAAGTACACATACATTCAAAGTACACCGCCCCATGCCAAATAATTAAATATGCTGCAGCGCGGCATTGCCGGGGCGCCTCCGGCGCCCGGCAATACCGCAGTGCAGCTCATTGAGGCTGCATTGGGAGGGAGAGGTGTACACTAATTGATTGATTAATTGTATAATTAAAATCAATAAAAGATTATCACAAAATATTTTCATAATCAATTGGCTAATCGCATAACTAAACCAGTAGTGCTTCATCCGAAGATGTATCTTTTAGAAATTTAATTAAATAAGTCATTTATAAAAAATTAAATAATTAATTGATTACTCAATAAATAATTAATCGATTAATCAATAAATACTTAATAGATGAAATGATTAATCAATAAATCAAAAATATCCTTGATAGCCACATCACTTGGTCACTCATGTCCAAATATTAGCTTCCCAGCTCAAAAGGTGCCTGAGATATTGGCCAAATGAGAAAGAAAATAAATAAATGATTAATAATGAAAATAAATAAATAATAATCATAAAAAAATTAAATTATTAATCAATTTGGTCAGAGAACACATAAACTACCACTATTTCATCAGAATCTGTAACTTAAAAAAAAAAACTTTTTTTGTCATTAATCGAATAATTAAATAATTAATCGATTAATTGATTAATTAATAAATCAAAAATATCCTTTGCAGCCAAATCACCTGGTCATTGGCATGTCCAAATATCAGCTTCCTAACTCAAAAGGTGCCTGAGTTAATAATGGTCAGAAGATAAATGAAATTTAATTAATTAAATAAGTACTTAATTAAACGCTAATAATTAAATAACTCCTCAATTAATTGATTATTCAAAAAACAAAAAATACCGTATTTGACAAAGGACTTGCTCACTACTGTGCCGAAATTTCAGCTTCCTAGCTCAAAGGATGGCTGAGATATCGTCCGGACAACCAAGAAAGCAAACAAGAAAGAAAACAAACAAGAAAACAAACAAACAAGAAAGAAACCAGAGTGAAAACTGAGTACTCTCTTTCAGCGTGCGTCACTGCCGAGCCCCCTTTGGTGCCCGGCAATGACGATTTGCAATGCCTGGAGATGGCATAGGAAAGGAGCGGTGTACAATTATCACAAAATATTTTCATAATCAATTGGCTAATCGCATAACTAAACCAGTAGTGCTTCATCCGAAGATGTATCTTTTAGAAATTTAATTAAATAAGTCATTTATAAAAAATTAAATAATTAATTGATTACTCAATAAATAATTAATCGATTAATCAATAAATACTTAATAGATGAAATGATTAATCAATAAATCAAAAATATCCTTGATAGCCACATCACTTGGTCACTCATGTCCAAATATTAGCTTCCCAGCTCAAAAGGTGCCTGAGATATTGGCCAAATGAGAAAGAAAATAAATAAATGATTAATAATGAAAATAAATAAATAATAATCATAAAAAAATTAAATTATTAATCAATTTGGTCAGAGAACACATAAACTACCACTATTTCATCAGAATCTGTAACTTAAAAAAAAAAAATTTTTTTGTCATTAATCGAATAATTAAATAATTAATCGATTAATTGATTAATTAATAAATCAAAAATATCCTTTGCAGCCAAATCACCTGGTCATTGGCATGTCCAAATATCAGCTTCCTAACTCAAAAGGTGCCTGAGTTAATAATGGTCAGAAGATAAATGAAATTTAATTAATTAAATAAGTACTTAATTAAACGCTAATAATTAAATAACTCCTCAATTAATTGATTATTCAAAAAACAAAAAATACCGTATTTGACAAAGGACTTGCTCACTACTGTGCCGAAATTTCAGCTTCCTAGCTCAAAGGATGGCTGAGATATCGTCCGGACAACCAAGAAAGAAAGAAAGAAAACAAGAAAACAACCAGAGTGAAAACTGAGTACTCTCTTTCAGCGTGCGTCACTGCCGAGCCCCCTTCGGTGCCCAGCAATGACGATTTGCAATGCCTGGAGATGGCATAGGAAAGGTGCGGTGTACAACAAACAAGTACACATACATTCAAAGTACACCGCCCCATGCCAAATAATTAAATATGCTGCAGCGCGGCATTGCCGGGGCGCCTCCGGCGCCCGGCAATACCGCAGTGCAGCTCATTGAGGCTGCATTGGGAGGGAGAGGTGTACACTAATTGATTGATTAATTGTATAATTAAAATCAATAAAAGATTATCACAAAATATTTTCATAATCAATTGGCTAATCGCATAACTAAACCAGTAGTGCTTCATCCGAAGATGTATCTTTTAGAAATTTAATTAAATAAGTCATTTATAAAAAATTAAATAATTAATTGATTACTCAATAAATAATTAATCGATTAATCAATAAATACTTAATAGATGAAATGATTAATCAATAAATCAAAAATATCCTTGATAGCCACATCACTTGGTCACTCATGTCCAAATATTAGCTTCCCAGCTCAAAAGGTGCCTGAGATATTGGCCAAATGAGAAAGAAAATAAATAAATGATTAATAATGAAAATAAATAAATAATAATCATAAAAAAATTAAATTATTAATCAATTTGGTCAGAGAACACATAAACTACCACTATTTCATCAGAATCTGTAACTTAAAAAAAAAAAATTTTTTTGTCATTAATCGAATAATTAAATAATTAATCGATTAATTGATTAATTAATAAATCAAAAATATCCTTTGCAGCCAAATCACCTGGTCATTGGCATGTCCAAATATCAGCTTCCTAACTCAAAAGGTGCCTGAGTTAATAATGGTCAGAAGATAAATGAAATTTAATTAATTAAATAAGTACTTAATTAAACGCTAATAATTAAATAACTCCTCAATTAATTGATTATTCAAAAAACAAAAAATACCGTATTTGACAAAGGACTTGCTCACTACTGTGCCGAAATTTCAGCTTCCTAGCTCAAAGGATGGCTGAGATATCGTCCGGACAACCAAGAAAGAAAACAAACAAACAAGAAACCAGAGTGAAAACTGAGTACTCTCTTTCAGCGTGCGTCACTGCCGAGCCCCCTTTGGTGCCCGGCAATGACGATTTGCAATGCCTGGAGATGGCATAGGAAAGGAGCGGTGTACAACAAGTACACATACATTCAAAGTACACCGCCCCATGCCAAATAATTAAATATGCTGCAGCGCGGCATTGCCGGGGCGCCTCTGGCGCCCGGCAATACCGCAGTGCAGCTCATTGAGGCTGCATTGGGAGGGAGAGGTGTACACTAATTGATTGATTAATTGTATAATTAAAATCAATAAAAGATTATCACAAAATATTTTCATAATCAATTGGCTAATCGCATAACTAAACCACTGGTGCTTCATCCGAAGATGTATCTTTTAGAAATTTAATTAAATAAGTCATTTATAAAAAATTCATTGATTACTCAATAAATAATTAATCGATTAATCAATAAATAATTAATAGATGAAATGATTAATCAATAAATCAAAAATATCCTTGATAGCCACATCACTTGGTCACTCATGTCCAAATATTAGCTTCCCAGCTCAAAAGGTGCCTGAGATATTGGCCAAATGAGAAAGAAAATAAATAAATGATTAATAATGAATATAAATAAATAATAATCATAAAAAAATTAAATTATTAATCAATTTGGTCAGAGAACACATAAACTACCACTATTTCATCAGAATCTGTAACTTTAAAAAAAAAATTTTTTTTTGTCATTAATCGAATAATTAAATAATTAATCGATTAATTGATTAATTAATAAATCAAAAATATCATTTGCAGCCAAATCACCTGGTCATTGGCATGTCCAAATATCAGCTTCCTAACTCAAAAGGTGCCTGAGTTAATGGTCAGAAGAGAAAGGAAATTTAATTAATTAAATAAGTACTTAATTAATCGCTAATAATTAAATAACTCCTCAATTTATTGATTAATCAAAAAAAAAAAAATACCGTTTTTTACAAAGGACTTTCTCACTATTGTGCCAAAATTTCAGCTTCCTAGCTCAAAGGATGGCTGAGATATCGCCCGGACAACCAAGAAAGAAAACAAACAAACAAACAAGAAACCAGAGTGAAAACTGAGTACTCTCTTTCAGCGTGCGTCACTGCCGAGCCCCCTTTGGTGCCCGGCAATGACGATTTGCAATGCCTGGAGATGGCATAGGAAAGGAGCGGTGTACAACAAGAAACCAGAGTGAAAACTGAGTACTCTCTTTCAGCGTGCGTCACTGCCGAGCCCCCTTTGGTGCCCGGCAATGACGATTTGCAATGCCTGGAGATGGCATAGGAAAGGAGCGGTGTACAACAAGTACACATACATTCAAAGTACACCGCCCCATGCCAAATAATTAAATATGCTGCAGCGCGGCATTGCCGGGGCGCCTCCGGCGCCCGGCAATACCGCAGTGCAGCTCATTGAGGCTGCATTGGGAGGGAGAGGTGTACACTAATTGATTGATTAATTGTATAATTAAAATCAATAAAAGATTATCACAAAATATTTTCATAATCAATTGGCTAATCGCATAACTAAACCAGTAGTGCTTCATCCGAAGATGTATCTTTTAGAAATTTAATTAAATAAGTCATTTATAAAAAATTAAATAATTAATTGATTACTCAATAAATAATTAATCGATTAATCAATAAATACTTAATAGATGAAATGATTAATCAATAAATCAAAAATATCCTTGATAGCCACATCACTTGGTCACTCATGTCCAAATATTAGCTTCCCAGCTCAAAAGGTGCCTGAGATATTGGCCAAATGAGAAAGAAAATAAATAAATGATTAATAATGAAAATAAATAAATAATAATCATAAAAAAATTAAATTATTAATCAATTTGGTCAGAGAACACATAAACTACCACTATTTCATCAGAATCTGTAACTTAAAAAAAAAAAATTTTTTTGTCATTAATCGAATAATTAAATAATTAATCGATTAATTGATTAATTAATAAATCAAAAATATCCTTTGCAGCCAAATCACCTGGTCATTGGCATGTCCAAATATCAGCTTCCTAACTCAAAAGGTGCCTGAGTTAATAATGGTCAGAAGATAAATGAAATTTAATTAATTAAATAAGTACTTAATTAAACGCTAATAATTAAATAACTCCTCAATTAATTGATTATTCAAAAAACAAAAAATACCGTATTTGACAAAGGACTTGCTCACTACTGTGCCGAAATTTCAGCTTCCTAGCTCAAAGGATGGCTGAGATATCGTCCGGACAACCAAGAAAGAAAACAAACAAGAAACCAGAGTGAAAACTGAGTACTCTCTTTCAGCGTGCGTCACTGCCGAGCCCCCTTTGGTGCCCGGCAATGACGATTTGCAATGCCTGGAGATGGCATAGGAAAGGTGCGGTGTACAACAAGTACACATACATTCAAAGTACACCGCCCCCATGCCAAATAATTAAATATCCTACAGAGCGGCATTGCCGGAGCGCCTCCGGCGCCCGGCAATACCGCAGTGCAGCTCATTGAGGCTGCATTGGGAGGGAGAGGTGTACACTAATTGATTGATTAATTGTATAATTAAAATCAATAAAAGATTATCACAAAATATTTTCATAATCAATTGGCTAATCGCATAACTAAACCACTAGTGCTTCATCCGAAGATGTATCTTTTAGAAATTTAATTAAATAAGTCATTTATAAAAAATTAAATAATTAATTGATTACTCAATAAATAATTAATCGATTAATCAATAAATAATTAATAGATGAAATGATTAATCAATAAATCAAAAATATCCTTGATAGCCACATCACTTGGTCACTCATGTCCAAATATTAGCTTCCCAGCTCAAAAGGTGCCTGAGATATTGGCCAAATGAGAAAGAAAATAAATAAATGATTAATAATGAAAATAAATAAATAATAATCATAAAAAAATTAAATTATTAATCAATTTGGTCAGAGAACACATAAACTACCACTATTTCATCAGAATCTGTAACTTTAAAAAAAAAATTTTTTTTGTCATTAATCAAATAATTAAATAATTAATCGATTAATTGATTCATTAATAAATCAAAAATATCCTTTGCAGCCAAATCACCTGGTCATTGGCATGTCCAAATATCAGCTTCCTAACTCAAAAGGTGCCTGAGTTAATGGTCAGAAGAGAAAGGAAATTTAACAAGTACACATACATTCAAAGTACACCGCCCCCATGCCAAATAATTAAATATGCTGCAGCGCGGCATTGCCGGGGCGCCTCCGGCGCCCGGCAATATCGCAGTGCAGCTCATTGAGGCTGCGTTGGGAGGAAGAGGTGTTCGCTAATTGATTGATTAATTGTATAATTCAAATCAATAAAAGATTATCACAAAATATTTTCTTAATCAATTGGCTAATAGCATAACTAAACCAGTAGTGTTTCATCCGAAGATGTATCTTTTAGAAATTTTATTAAATGTCATTAATAAAAAATTAAATAATTCATTGATTAATCAATAAATAATTAATCAATTAATCAATAAATAATTAAGCAATTAAATGATTAATCAATAAATCAAAAATATCCTTGATAGCCACATCACTTGGTCACTGTCATGTCCAAATATTAGCTTCCCAGCTCAAAAGGTGCCTGAGATATTGGCCAAATGAGAAAGAAAATAAATGAATGATTAATAATGAAAATAAATAAATAATAATCATAAAAAAATAAATTATTAATCAATTCGGTCAGAGAACACATAAACCACCACCATTTCATCAGAATGTGTAACTTAAAAAAAAAAATTTTTTTGGTCATTAATCGAATAATTAAATAATTAATCGATTAATTGATTAATTAATAAATCAAAAATAGCATTTGCAGCCAAATCACCTGGTCATTGGCATGTCCAAATATCAGCTTCCTAACTCAAAAGGTGCCTGAGTTAATGGTCAGAAGAGAAAGGAAATTTAATTAATTAAATAAGTACTTAATTAAACGCTAATAATTAAATAACTCCTCAATTAATTGATTAATCAAAAAACAAAAAATACCGTTTTTGACAAATGACTTGCTCACTATTGTGCCGAAATTTCAGCTTCTTAGCTTGAAGGATGGCTGAGATATCGCCCGGACAACCAAGAAAGCAAGAAAACAAACAAACAAACAAGAAACCAGAGTGAAAACTGAGTACTCTCTTTCAGCGTGCGTCACTACCGAGCCCCCTTCGGTGCCCGGCAATGACGATTTGCAATGCCTGGAGGTGGCATAGGAAAGGAGCGGTGTACAATTAATTAAATAAGTACTTAATTAATCGCTAATAATTAAATAACTCCTCAATTAATTGATTAATCAAAAAACAAAAAATACCGTTTTTGACAAAGGACTTGCTCACTACTGTGCCGAAATTTCAGCTTCCTAGCTCAAAGGATGGCTGAGATATCGCCCGGACAAACAAGCAAGAAAACAAGAAAACAAGAAACCAGAGTGAAAACTGAGTACTCTCTTTCAGCGTGCGTCACTGCCGAGCCCCCTTTGGTGCCCGGCAATGACGATTTGCAATGCCTGGAGATGGCATAGGAAAGGAGCGGTGTACAACAAACAAACAACCAAGAAAACAAACAAACAAGAAACCAGAGTGAAAACTGAGTACTCTCTTTCAGCGTGCGTCACTGCCGAGCCCCCTTCGGTGCCCAGCAATGACGATTTGCAATGCCTGGAGATGGCATAGGAAAGGAGCGGTGTACAACAAGAAACCAGAGTGAAAACTGAGTACTCTCTTTCAGCGTGCGTCACTGCCGAGCCCCCTTTGGTGCCCGGCAATGACGATTTGCAATGCCTGGAGATGGCATAGGAAAGGAGCGGTGTACAAAAAAATCACAGGTGGCGTGGCAAAATGTACGGACAGTTGCATTTGATGATTGGCTTCACAGTCGGCTATACAAGGGTTGTTGCGTTCTGTATTAGTGGAAAACAACTGCTGCACGTCTCCAAAAGTTATTGCCGCTTCCTCTGGAGATGGTCCGTCAACTCGACAATGCTGTTTGTCATGGAGTGGTGGCTTTACGAAATTACGGCATGAAACAGCGTGCTATTGCTCGGCAGTATGGCATCACTCAAGGTCAGGTGTCAAAGATCCTGAAACGAAATGCTCAGAGGGGTGTCCCTACTCCAATACCGAGGCCAGGACGTCCCCGCAGAACCACAAGGAGGGATGATCGCCAGCTGCACCGGTTAGTCCACAATGGCCGTACAAAGTCAGCTAATCGGCTTAGGGCTGAGTGGCAGCAACTGACAAATGTGCCTGTATCCAGAAGGCTAGTCAACCAACGACTGGTTCAAGCAGGCTATCGTGCCAGGCATACCCTGAGAAAGCCACGCCTGACCAGAAAACACAGCCAGTGCCGATTGTAGTGGGCCAGAGAGCATCGTCAATGGCAGCCAGGACACTGGAATCACGTGATCTTCAGTGACGAGTCTAGATTTCTGGTCTATCGTCAAAATATGACGTCATATATGTATATATATATACGTCATATATATATATATACATACCAATCCGATATACCAATCCGAGTGCGCAGACAAGTAAGTGCATGAAGCCTACAACAAAGATTGTATAGTGCCAAGAGTCCAAGCTGGAGGTGGTGGGGTGACCATTTGGGCTGCTTTTCATGCAGGGGGCAAAACTGACCTGGTTGTTCTGAATGGAAACCTGAACCAGTTCAAGTACAGGGCCATTCTGGAAGAAACATTGCTTCCATTTGCTCGTGCAGCCTTTCGAGGAAACTTTGTCTTCCAAGATGACAATGCACGGCCTCATCGTGCTCGCATGATCCAACACTTTCTTGCTGACTGTGGTGCAGAGCATATGGAGTGGCCTGCCATGTCCCCGGATATGAATCCGATAGAGAACTTGTGGGCAGAATTAACGCGTCAAATCGACCACTTGGACCAGCAGCCGACCTCTGTGCGTGAATTGCAGCAGGCTATTGTCACTGCATTGCAAGAGATTCCTGTCCAAACCTTGGCAAATCTCGTGAACAGCATGCCTCAACGTGTAAGTGCTCTCCTGAATGCTCGTGGGGGTTACACGAAGTACTGAACTGTAATTTTACTGTCCGTAATCCCAGTCGTAATTTAACTTTTGTTTTTGTTAAAAAATTTTTTTGCTAATGTGCAAAATAAAGAGATACTTCTGGAAAACGTACAGAAGTTTAACACAGTACTGTCCATGAATTGAGTTCGATATCAGTGTACATCACTTTCAAGGATCAATTTATTTGTTTCGAAATGTCAAATGTGGTTTTTGTTTCTTTTAAAGGTCACATTAACAAAATCTAGAATAATTTCAACATAATTCCAATGAACTTTTGGTTCTAAGACATCTTGAAAAGTATGTTCACCCCCACAAAAAAATATTCCATATTAAATGCCAAGTCTGTATTTATACAGTCACGTGAAAAAGTAAGTACACCCCATGTAAAGTTTTGACTTTTTCAACATATTTCAACATACAGCTATTTGATCTTCATTTCAACAATATTGATAGATAAAGGTGATATAATATAACAAATATCATGAAACATTTACATTTTGTAGTCCATTGTATAATGTAAATAAACATAAATGCAAATTTCGCATGTGGAAAAAGTAAGTACACCCCGACATTTATCACTACTTCAAATACCTAAAATTAGAATCAGGTGCACCAGCTCAGGTGCAAATGATTAGAACATCGTTAGAGAGGATCTTGGAGGAACTTGTCTTATGCAAACCTCAGACATTTAGTTTGGTTTGCTCTTTGTTGTTGAAGTGTGCGGCGTAACTATGCCGAGATCAAAAGAGCTCTCTGAGGCCTTCAGAAAGAAGGTTATAGATGCCTACGAGTCTGGGAAGGGATTTAAAAAGATCTCCAAACAATTTGAAATCAATCATTCGACTGTCCGGAAGATCATCTGCAAGTGGAGAAGATTCCAAACAACTGCCAACTTGTTCAGGCCAGGCCGCCCCAGCAAGTTCAGCCCGAGAGCAGACCGCAAGATGCTGAAAGAAGTCTCTAAGAACCACAGAATGTCATCACAGGACCTACAGGTAGCTCTTGCCACTGTTGATGTCAAAGTGCACAAGTCTACCATTAGAAAGAGGCTGCACAAATTTGATCTACATGGGAGGTGTGCCAGGAGGAAACCTTTGCTGTCCAGAAAGAACATCAGGGCAAGACTAAAGTTTGCCAATGAACACTGAGGCAAAGACCAGCACTTCTGGAACAATGTGCTCTGGAAAGATGAGTCAAAGGTAGAGCTATTTGGCCACCATACCTGAAGACATGTTTGGCGAAAACCAAAGACAGCATTTGACCACAAGAACCTGATACCAATTCTAAAGCATGGTGGTGGAAATGTTATGGTTTGGGGCAGCTTTGCTGCATCAGGGCCTGGGCATCTCACCATCATAGAATCCACGATGAATTCTTCATTGTACCAGAGGCTGCTTGAGGATAATGTGAGGCCATCTGTCTGAGAGTTGAAGCTCAACCGAAGGTGGACCTTGCAACATGACAATGACCCTAAGGCCTAAACATACCAGTATATCCACCAAGGAATGGCTGAAAAGAAAGAAATGGAGGGTTCTGGAATGGCCAAATCAAAGCCCGGAGCTAAATCCCATCAAGACGTTGTTGGGGGATTTGAAACGTGCTGTGCATGCAAGAAACCTCTCAAACATCGCACAGCTGAAAGAATTCTGCATGGAGGAGTGGGTAAAAATTTCTCCCAGTCGATGTCAGAGACTGGTAGACAGTTATAAGAAACGCCTCCTTGAGGTTGTTTCTGCCAAAGGGGGCAATACCATCTATATTAGAGCCAAGGGTGTACTTACTTTTTCCACATTCGAAATTTGCATTTATGTTTATTTAAATTATACAATGGACTACAAAATGTAAATGTTTCATGATATTTGCTATATTATATCACCTTTATCTGTCAATATTGTTGAAATGAAGATCAAATGGTTGTATGTTGAAATATGTTGAAAAGTCAAAACTTTACTTGGGGTGTACTTACTTTTTCACGTGACTATGTATATATATATATGTATATATATATAGTGAAAGCTCGTGCGAATGGGCTCGTTTGACGGGAGCCCCAAGAATCGCTCCAACCGAGGACACCACAGCCGGAGATGATCGCGGCAGGGACGACGATCAATGACGTGCACGTAGCAGGAACCAGAGGAGCGTGCAGTATGCAGGAGCTAAGCGAGCGAGGGAGAGTATAGCAGGAGACCAGCGTGCGCGTCAGAGCTCGCTCGCAGGAACCCAGCAAGTGAGAGAGCGGGGAGTCTGGGCCGGGTTTTATAACCCCCCGAAACCCCACTCAAATGTTCCATGGCCCTCAATTGGCCACCTGGGGTCACGTGCCGTGACAGGCCCTCATTGGCCACTCCCTTGGCCACTCCCTTTAGCTCTCATTGTTTGCAGCCCCTCATTGGCCACTCCCTTGGCCACTCCCTTGGCCACTCCCTTTAGCTCCTCCTTCGGGCTTGCAGGGCCTGGCTTAGTCCTGGCGATCATCGCCTTTATTGAACCCTATGATACCTCTCCCCACCGTTCCTCCCATTGGGGTCCGTGATTGCGTCTGGATCCCTCTTCTGGTACACACGAGGGTGATCTTCAAGTGTACTTTTCCAGAAGCGCGCAACAAATCTTCATTCTTCCGGAAACGCGCAACCAACAGGATGTGTTGTCTGTCTTGAGGCAATCCAGGTTGTCTGCCTTGCGATCATTATGGACTTTTCTCACATCGCAATCCTGTGTGACCTCCTCCATATCCGCATTTACATTCAGTTTGCCAACAAGCCTGTTATATGCAGGGCACGCTCTGTTGGCTTGGTCCAAAGCTTACACCGATTTCTGCCGGTTGCTGTTTCTGGCAGCAAGCTCAGCCATCTTGCTCCTGAACTGAACCATAAAATATGCCTTGCTCACGTACTGCCTTTGAAGACCATTTGAGGGTGGTCTTCCTGTTGTCAAGGCCTCCACAAGCCATAGGGGAGAGGGGGGGGGGCAGCAGCAATCGAAGCCCCAAAGAAGCTGGGGGCCCCGGCATGGAGGTCTGCCAAGTCCTGACGCTTGAGCAAGCAATGGGTCGTCCCAGACTGGAACCGGACCTGCAGCCACCGTTGATATCTGGGCGAAGGTCACTCTCGGGCCTCCTTTCCTCGAACCCGGTAGGACCACACAGGGAGAGCCTCGTACCTTCAGTGCAAACTTACTGACACACACAGATCAAATTCCTACCCCCCCCCCCCCCCGCCCCACACTGGCAATGACAATCCATATGAGGAGGCCCATGAACGATCCTTTTGAATCACATTTCCCCAATTGGCATTTATTTACCTTATTTCTCAGATGGTTGGCTATTTATAGCCGCATTCACTGCGTCTTTCCTGGAAATTCAAATGCTATATTTACCTTCACCAATTTCCAAAAACACCTCCCTTTAATCATTTCCCTGCATCTAACAATACATGATTTGCCAACCATTATCTCCCCAATCATAATCGGTCAATGGAGAAACTCACCACATTTTCTCCATCTTGCGTTGTTGCCTTCCTGTATTGCAAGCATCATTTTTTTGTAAACAAAAAAATTTGTAAACATGATCCTGTATCGCTTCCATCCCAGAAGCGTCTCATTCTTGCAACTTAAATCCGAAGCACAATTTCCCTATATACTTGTCTTATTGCACAATTTTATCCAACCCATCTCAACAATCATCCTGTGTAAAAATTATCTACATTGACTCACACCACAATTCACATCACAGCAGCTGGTAGTTAAATATCAACAATCAACTGGTATTCTCCCCTTGTAAACCTCTCTTATCCTATCAATACCTGGGGAAGCATCATTTTCTGTCCTAGGCCTCAAGCTGACACCGTGTATCGTTCAATCCCATTCCGAGGTCAGAGAGACTAAAAAAGAATCACTGGTAATCTGAGTACGTGCCGAGTTGTAGCACATACAAAAGGTTTATCTCACAGATCCTGCCAGTTTGAAAGTTTTCCACGCGTTTATGTCGCACTACTTTGTCTTGCATCGAAGGCACTGATTTTGAATCTAGGCCTGTCAGAACACTTGCTTGGGTCACATGACATACAAAATGGCGGCGCCCATGTCGCGCTGAATGTTTAGTCATGGCCTCGGGAAAATCGCGTTTAAAGTGCATCATGCACTTTGAACACGTCGTGAATGACATAACTTCGCCGTTTACGCCTCTTAGATGGAGTAAATATCGTGAATGCCTGCAGACGTGGCTGCAATTGGACGGTGAGTGTCACAATCTTGCCAACAGACACCAGCATCTGGTCAATGTCGAGTTCACCAACACCTCCACGAGTCTATGATACACCTGTTGTGGAAAACCAATCAGGTCCACACAACTTAGTCCAACTGGTGGTTTAATTCCATTTTAGATCATGACATCATTCTGTAATACAGGAAATGCAATAGTAATAAGATGTGGCATCACATGGGTCCATTCATAACATTCAATGCAAGCAAGCTTAATATGCTATGCTGGCGTACCGTTAGCGAGTCTACCAGATGTAACGTGTCACAGGAGAAGTCTCGGAGCACCGTCCGCAGCAGCGGGTCTTATAGTCGCGCCCCTAGCGGTGTCAACGAGCAGCGAGCACCACCCCGGGTTCAGTACGAATACGATTTCACTACATTCTCCCCCCCGTTAGAATTATACGGCAGAGCGGCTAGAAGCAAGCGAGCGTCAGCACGAACAGGGTGCGGAACAGGGTTTCAGTCGACCCAACCGTACCGGGCCGGGCGGCGAATTTCTCTGCCAGCATGTGTCCGAAATTCCCTGGGTACGGCTTCACGTATCCCAGTGTCCCCGGCGTCGGAGGCGCCACCAGGGTCGGGTGACGAAGGGGGTAACGCCAAGTCGTCGGGCCCCGGTAGACGCGGTGAGGGGAGGGTCGGTAGACTTTCGGCGATGGGAGTGTCGGGAGAGTCCATAGTCTCATAGATGGGTTCGATCGGTTCGTCCGATTCCCTACTCGGGTCGGCGACCCCGCATGGGGCAAGATGACGTACGGAGACAGTAGTCTCACGGCCATCAGCCGTCATCACACGAGCATGCTCAGGATTAGCCTGGAGAATCTGCACTTTGTCCACTCGGGGGTCGTACTTGCTCGCGCGAACCGCCCGTTTAAGGTAGGCCGGCCCGGGCCCAGCGAGCCAACTGGGTAAAGACCGTATACACCCCGTGCTCCTGGGGTGGTGGAAAAGCCGCTCGTGGGGAGTTTGGTTGGTTGCCGTACACAGGAGAGCCCTGATCGAGTTCAACGCCGCAGGTAGCGACCAAGCCCATTTATCGAGGCCCCGGCCGAGGGTCCGGAGGTTGAGCATGACGGCCCTCCAGATAATCCCGTTGAAGCATTCGATCTGCCCATTGGCCTGGGGTCTGTACGGCGTGGTGTAACTAGAAGCAATGTTATTTTGGAGCAGATAGCCGCGCACCTCCTGAGGCAAGAAGACCGCACCCCGGTCGGTATGGACATAGGCCAGGTACCCGAACATTGAGAACAAGTTCTGTAAGCATCACATCACCGTGGCAGCAGTCATGTCCACGCACGTATAAGCAAAGGGGAATCGTGAGTACTCATCAACGATAGTGAGCAGATAGCGAGAGCTGCTCGACACCGGCAATGGGCCCTTGAAATCCATCGCCAAGCGTTCCCACGGCCTCGTAGCCTTAACCAGAGTCCCCATGGGTGGGTTATAGAAACGCGGTTTGATTTCCGCGCATATAGCGCAGTCGCGACAGATACGGCGGATATCGTCAATCGAGTATGGGAGATTGCCACGCCGCACAAAATGAGCGAAACGCGTTATGCCCGGATGGCCCGCAGTGGCATGCAGCACACGTAGGCCCTCCAAAGAGGTGATACCCGCGCATGTAGCCGGCCGTGATAAGGCATCGGCGGCCCGGTTATCCTTTTCCGGGCGGTATTTGATGGTGTAACAGAAGTCGGCGAGTTCGATACGCCAGCGAGTGATTTTCTCATTCTTAATGCGCTGGGCGTGTGAGGTGTCGTACATGAACGCAACGCTTTGCTGGTCCGTGATAATTTGGAAGCACCGCCCGAGTAAGTACGGGCGCCATCGCCGAATAGACTCGACGATCGCATACGCTTCCTTTTCGACGGACGAGTGT
This sequence comes from Myxine glutinosa, assembly GCF_964187855.1. Lineage (NCBI taxonomy): Eukaryota > Metazoa > Chordata > Myxini > Myxiniformes > Myxinidae > Myxine > Myxine glutinosa. The sequence goes on along the minus strand of NC_136266.1, from coordinate 79,402,891 downwards.
CGCCGCTCAGCGGTGGTAAGAGTCCGTGAAAAGAAAGCCACCGGACGCCCTCCTTGGGAGAGGGTCGCCGCGATGGCCTGATCCGAGACATCACTTTCGAGGACGAAAGATCCGCTCTCGTCGATTGTCGCCACGGCGGCACGGGCGATGTCGTCCTTAAGGCCTTCAAAGGCCGCCAATGCGGCCGGATTCAGTGGGAAGGTGGCGCAGGCCACGAGGGGGCGAAGTTTCGCGGAGAAATTTTGTACCCATTTGGAGTAATGGGCGAATAGCCCGAGGGCGCGCTTCATTGACGCCCGATCGCAGGGAGGGGCCATGTCGAGCAAAGGTCGCAGACGCTCCTTATCCGGAGCGACAGAGCCATGGGTCACGGTGTACCCCAGAAGATCTATCTTGCGTAGGGAGTATTGGCACTTATCCTCGTTCATAGTTAAGTGATACCTCTGCGCGACCTCGAGGAAGCGCTTCAGATTAGCATCATGGTGCCCTTGGTCATATCCACAAACCGTAAGATTGTCTAGGTAGACGAAAACATCGGTTAAGTGCTCCCTCGCAATGAGGTCATCCATGGCCCTCTGGAAACAGGAGACCCCGTTCGTTACCCCAAAAGGCAATCGAGTAAATTGGTACAACCGCTGCCCCGACTCAAAAGCGGTATAGATACGATCCGCCCTAGAGATAGGGATCTGATGGTACGCACTACAGAGATCGAGAGTGCTATAGACCGAATACTGGGACACCTGTTGCACCAGCGCGTCCATCCCCGGAAGGGGGTAGGCATCCAGCTGTGTAAAGCGGTTAATCGTTTGGGAATAGTCGATTACCATGCGTCTGCGGTGGGCCTCGCTTCGCACCACCAAGACCTGGGCTCGCCACGGCGACCGGCTAGGTTCTATGATACCGTCTTTCAAGAGCTGAGCCGTTGCGTCCGCAATGAATTGCATGTCTGCGCGAGAGTAGCGCCGTGATTTTACCGCGACAGGGGTACAGTCGGAGGTTAGATTGGGGAACAGCGAAAGCGGCTGGATGTCCATTTGCGCTAGGGCGCACACAGCAAGCGCGTCCGCCCCCACAACAAGCGTGTCAGGCCCACCAAACTCCATTACCAGACAGCCATGCCGCTTAAGAAAATCGTGTCCTAACAGAATATCAGCACATAAAGCAGGTAAAACCATAAGGTGTACATCAGGAAAAACCCGTCCCTGTAGCACGAGTTTCAATCGGCATTCCCCCTTCGTGCTGAGTCGAAGCCCCTGGGAAGCCATGAAGATCCGTCTCGTAGACCTCCAGACCCGACATCCATGCCTGAGCACTAGTCGCTGGTCGATAAAACTATCCGTAGACCCTGAATCCACCAAGGCCCGAACACAATGGCCTTCGACCATGAGGGGAATAAGGGCTTGAGCCAGGCCGGACGAGCCTGCTGGGAGAGGGACTGAACCCCCCGAATGGGTCGGACGAGCCTCGCGGGTGGATCCTATGCCAGCAGCAGTTTTGCGGTCGTGGCCGGAGTATTCTTTGTCCATGGGGAATCCATTAATGCCATTAGAGGGCTTTCCCATGCATTCCGGTGTTTCGCGATTCAAAATCTGACAATTTTGACGGGAAAAGGCCTCCGTAGTATTTGAAAACGCCTTTTGACACTTTTGGCAGGAAAAGGCCTCCGTAGTATTCGAAATCGCCTTTTCCGGGGTGAGGGCCACTGTTAGCTCATGAGCGACACGAGGAGAACGTACCGCCGGGGCTTGGCGGGGCTCCAAAGCCCCTCGCGTGGCCCGGAGTCTGGTCAAGGACGCGTACGCCGTGCCCGATTGAGGATGAGACTGTGGTGGCTGTCCGGTGACACCCGCCAAGGTCGTCTGAGCGCCCAGGGGCCCGCAGAGAGGGGCCCTGCCCTTCGAAGCCGGGTAAGGCACCGGGTTTCGGGATCGGCTCGTAGGCTCCGCAATGAGCCCATTCAAGGTCGCGCGCGGCCACGAGCCGCATGCGGTTTTCCGGCACACTTTCGCGTAATGTCCCTTTTGCGAGCACAAATGGCATATTGCGTCCCGAGCCGGACACACGGGCCGGGGATGTCGTGGTCCCCCACAGAAATAGCTAGTGGCCCCGCGTAAGGCCTTGGGTCTGGCCGTAGCGGCAGCCGTCAGGACTGGGTCTTCCTCCGGAGCATCCCAGAGTTCCGCGAGCAGGTCCGCGTCCTCGGCGGTAGCACTCTCCGGCCGTGCGTGTAGCGTAGTTCCCGCCAAGAGGCGCGTGCGATCATAGGTGTTCGATTGCAACCGCGCTTCGGTGTATACCTTTCCTTGCTCGAGTGCCGTAGCGAAGGTCAGGTCGGTCTTCTCCAGGAGCTTGAGCCTTAGTTCCTGGGAGGAGACCCCAGCAATATAGGCGTCTAAAAGAAGATCATCCTGAGACTGCGCGGGAATCCGTGGCTCCCTGGTGCTGTCCAGCAAGAGCTGCCGGAGCTCCTGGGCGTAGCGGTCCATCGGCTCGTTGGGTTGCTGACGTCGCTGTAGTGAAATCGTATCGTATTCGTACTGAACCCGGGGTGATGCTCGCTGCTCGTTGACACCGCTAGGGGCGTGACTATAAGACCCGCTGCTGCGAACGGTGCTCCGAGACATCTCCCTGTGACGTGTTACATCGGTAGCCTCGCTAACGGTACGCCTATATAACATATCTAGCTTGCTTGCATTGAATGATATGAATGATCCCATGAGACGTCGCAACGTATACTCATTGTGTATTTCTACTTTCCAGGAATGATGTGATGATCTAAATGCAATTAAACCAACAATTGGACTAAAGTTGTGTGGACCTGATTGGTTTTTCCACAACACTTAATTGCATTTAAGATCCATGGCTGGCAACAAGACTCTGACGGTGTCCGTCTTCAGCGCCGACCCGCAAGCCGCCGATGGTGGCTTGCAGCTGAAGCACTGGCTCCGACAACTGCAGAATCTCTTTGATGAGCCTGAGACTGCACCGACGGCTGCCGCGAAGCTAGCCACACTCCATGCTAAAATCGACTACCGGGTGTACCATGCGATCGCTCAATGCGCGACGTATGACCTCTCCATCGCCGAGCTGAAACGGCTATACATAAAGGAGAAAAGCCCGGTGTACGCTCGCTATTTGTTGCAGACGCGACGTCAGCAACCCAACGAGGCTATGGACCACTACGCTCAAGAGCTCCGGCAACTTTTGCTGGACAGCGTCAGGGAGCCACGGACTCCCGTGCAGGCTCAGGATGATCGTCTTTTAGATGCCTTCATTGCTGGGGTCTCCTCCCAGGAACTAAGGCTCAAACTCTTGGAGAAGACCGACCTGACCTTCGCTACGGCACTCGAGCAAGCGACAGTGTACACCGAAGCGCGGATGCAATCGAACACCTACGAACGCACGCGCCTTTTGGCGGGCACCACACTACACGCCCGGCCGGAGAGTGCTACCGCCGAGGACGCGGATCCGCTCGCTGAACTCCAGGATGCTCCGGAGGATGACCCAGCCCTGACGGCTGCCGTTACGATCAGCAGACCCAAGGCCTTGCGCGGGGCCGCATGCTTTTTCTGTGGAGGGCCTCGTCATGCCCGGGTCGTGTGTCCGGCACGTGACGCTATATGCCATTTGTGCTCGCTAAAGGGTCATTACGCGAAAGTGTGCAGGAAAACGGCACGCGGCTCGCGGCTCGTTGACTCGCGCAGTCACGGTCGCGCGGGCGCAGCGACCTTGAACGGGCTCATAGCTGAGCCCGCGAGCCAAGCCCGACACCCGGCGCCTTACCCGACTTCGAAGGGGAGGGCCCCTCTCTGCGGGCCCCTGGACGCTCAGACGTCCTTGGCCGGCGTCACCGGACCGCCACCACCGTCTCATTCTCCATCGGGCACAAAGGCCGTGTCCTTGGCCAAACTCCGGGCCATGCGAAGGGCTTTGAAACTTTCCGTGAAACTAACAGCGGCCCACGCCCCGATAAAGGAGAACAGGGAGCTTTCAAATACTACGGAAGCCTTTTCCTGCCAAAAATGTCAAAAGGCGATTTCGGATACTACGGAAGCCTTTTTCTGCCAAAAGTGTCGAAAGGCGATGCCAAACACTACGGAGGCCTTTTCTCGTCAGAATTGTCAGATTTTGAATCGCGAAACACCGCAATGCTGGGGAAAGCCCTCTGATGACGATAATGGCTTCCCCATGGTCAACGCAGACTCCGGCCACGACCGCAAAACTGCTGCTGGTGTAGGATCCACCCGCGAGGCTGGTCCGACCCATTCGGGGGGCTCAGTCCCGCTCCCAGCAGCCTCGTCTGGCCTGGCTCAAGCCCTTATTCCCCTCATGGTTGAAGGCCATTGTGTTCGGGCCTTGGTGGATACAGGATCTACGGATAGTTTTATCGACCAGCGACTTGTGCTCAGGCATGGATGGCGGATCTGGCGGTCTACGAGACGGATCTTCATGGCTTCCCAGGGGCTTCGGCTCAGCACAAAAGGGGAATGCCGATTGAAACTCGTGCTAAAGGGACGGGTTTTCCCTGATGTACACCTTATGGTTTTACCCACATTATGTGCTGATATTCTGTTAGGACACGATTTTCTTAAGCTGCATGGACGTCTGGTAATGGAGTTTGGTGGGCCTGACACTCTTGTTGTGGGGGCAGACGACGTGCTAGCGGTGTGCGCCCTAGCGCAAATGGACGTCCAGCCGCTGTCGCTGTTCCCCAATCTAACCTCCGACTGCACCCCTGTCGCGGTAAAATCACGACGCTACTCTCGCGCTGACATGCAATTCATCGCGGACGAAACGGCTCAGCTCTTGAAAGACGGCATCATAGAACCTAGTAGGTCGCCGTGGCGCGCCCAGGTCTTGGTGGTGCGCAGCGAGGCCCATCGCCGACGCATGGTAATCGACTATTCCCAAACGATTAACCGCTTTACACAGCTGGATGCCTACCCCCTTCCGGGGATGGACGCGCTAGTGCAACAGGTGTCCCAGTATTCGGTCTATAGCACTCTCGATCTCCGTAGTGCGTACCACCAGATCCCTATCTCTAGGGCGGATCGTATCTATACCGCTTTCGAGTCGGGGCAGCGGTTGTACCAATTTACGCGATTGCCTTTTGGGGTAACGAACGGGGTCGCTTGTTTCCAGAGGGCCATGGATGACCTCGTTGCGCGGGAGCACTTAACCGATGTTTTCGTCTACCTCGATAATCTTACGGTTTGTGGATATGACCAGGGGCACCATGATGCTAATCTGAAGCGCTTCCTTGAGGTCGCGCAGCGGTATCACTTAACTATGAACGAGGCTAAGTGCCAATACTCCCTACGCACGATAGATCTTCTGGGGTACACCGTGACCCATGGCTCTGTCGCTCCGGATAAGGAGCGTCTGCGACCTTTGCTCGACATGGCCCCTCCCTGCGATCGGGCGTCCCTGAAGCGTGCCCTTGGGCTGTTCGCCCATTACTCCAAATGGGTGCAAAGTTTCTCCGCGAAACTTCGCCCCCTTGTGGCCTGTGACACCTTTCCCCTGAGTTCGGCCGCCTTGGCGGCCTTTGAAGGCCTTAAGACCGACATCGCCCGTGCCGCCGTGGCGACCATCGACGAGAGCGGCTCGTTCGTCCTCGAAAGTGACGCCTCGGATCAGGCCATCGCGGCGACCCTTTCCCAAGAGGGGCGTCCCGTGGCTTTCTTTTCACGGACTCTTACCACCGCTGAGCGGAGGCACTCGTCCGTTGAAAAGGAAGCGTATGCGATCGTCGAGTCTATTCGGCGATGGCGCCCGTACCTACTCGGGCGGAGCTTCCAAATCATCACGGACCAGCAAAGCGTTGCGTTCATGTACGACACCTTACACGCCCAGCGCATTAAAAACGAGAAAATCACTCGCTGGCGTATTGAACTCGCCGACTTCTGTTACACCATCAAATACCGCCCGGGGAAGGATAACCAGGCCGCCGATGCCTTATCACGACCGGCTACTTGTGCTGGTATCACCTCTTTGGAGGGCCTACGGGTGCTGCATGCCACTGTGGGCCATCCCGGCGTCACGCGTTTCGCTCATTTCGTGCGGAGTGGGAATCTCCCTTACTCGATTGACGATATCCGCCGTATCTGCCGCGACTGCGCTATCTGCGCGGAGATCAAACCGCGTTTCTATAACCCTCCCATGGGGACTCTGGTAAAGGCTACACGCCCGTGGGAACGCTTGGCGATGGATTTCAAGGGCCCATTGCCGGTGTCGAGCGGCTCTCGCTATCTGCTCACTATCGTTGATGAGTACTCGCGATTCCCCTTTGCTGATACGTGCGCGGACATGACTGCTGCCACGGTGATGCGATGCTTACAGAACTTGTTCTCAATGTTCGGTTACCCGGCCTATGTCCATACCGACCGGGGTGCGGTCTTCTTGTCTCAGGAGGTGCGCGGCTTTCTGCTCCAAAATAACATTGCGTCTAGTTACACAACGCCGTATAGACCCCAGGCTAATGGGCAGATCGAACGCTTCAACGGGATTATCTGGAGGGCCGTCATGCTCCACCTCCGGACCCTCGGCCGGGGCCTCGATAAATGGGCTTGGTCGCTACCTGCGGCGTTGAACTCGATCAGGGCTCTCCTGAGTACGGCAACAAACCAAACTCCCCACGAGCGACTTTTCCACCACCCCAGGAGCTCGGGGTGTATACGGTCTTTGCCCAGTTGGCTCGCTGGGCCCGGGCCGGCCTACCTTAAACGGGCGGTTCGCGCGAGCAAGTACGACCCCATAGTGGACAAAGTGCAGATTCTACAGGCTAATCCTGAGCATGCTCGTGTGATGACGACTGATGGCCGTGAGACGACTGTCTCCGTTCGTCATCTTGCCCCTTGCGGGGTCGACGACCTCAGTAGGGAATCGGACGAACCGATCGAACCCATCTATGAGACTATGGCCTCTCCCGACGCTCCCATCGCCGAAAGTCCACCGACCCTTCCCCCATCGAGACTACCCGGGCCCTACGACTTGGAGTTACCCCCTTCGTCACCCGACCCAGTTGGCTCCTCGGACGCCGGGGACACTGGGATACGTGATGCCGTACCCGGGGAACTTCGGACACGTGCTGGCAGAGAAATTCGCCGCCCGGCCCGTTACGGTTGGGGCGACTGATATTTCGCACCCTCTTCGTGCTGACGCTCACTCGCTTTTCGCTACGCGGCCGTATCATTCTGACAGGGGGAGAATGTAGTGAAATCGTATCGTATTCGTACTGAACCCGGGGTGATGCTCGCTGCTCGTTGACACCGCTAGGGGCGTGACTATAAGACCCGCTGCTGCGAACGGTGCTCCGAGACATCTCCCTGTGACATGTTACATCGGTAGCCTCGCTAACGGTACGCCTATATAACATATCTAGCTTGCTTGCATTGAATGATATGAATGATCCCATGAGACGTCGCAACGTATACTCATTGTGTATTTCTACTTTCCAGGAATGATGTGATGATCTAAATGCAATTAAACCAACAATTGGACTAAAGTTGTGTGGACCTGATTGGTTTTTCCACAACAGTCGCGTTAGCAGCAAATATCGTGCATACACCGGGCTCTTTTCCTTTATGTACAGCCGTTTGAGCTCCGCGATCGAGAGGTCGTACGTCGCGAATTGAGCGATGGAATTGTACACCTTGTAGTCGATTTTTGAATGAAGCGTTGCTAGCTTCGCGGCAGCCGTCGGCTCGGTCTCAGGCTCCGCGAAATGATGCTCCAACGTTCTGAGCCAGTGCTTCAGTTGCAATCCACCATCCGGGGCTTGCGGGTCGGCGCAGAATATGGCAACCGCCAGCGTCTTGTTGCCCGCCATGTCGGAAGATCTAAAATGGAATTAAGTGTTGTGGAAAACCAATCAGGTCCACACAACTTAGTCCAACTGGTGGTTTAATTCCATTTTAGATCATGACATCATTCTGTAATACAGGAAATGCAACAGTAATAAGATGTGGCATCACATGGGTCCATTCATAACATTCAATGCAAGCAAGCTTAATATGCTATGCTGGCGTACCGTTAGCGAGTCTACCAGATGTAACGTGTCACAGGAGAAGTCTCGGAGCACCGTCCGCAGCAGCGGGTCTTATAGTCGCGCCCCTAGCGGTGTCAACGAGCAGCGAGCACCACCCCGGGTTCAGTACGAATACGATTTCACTACAACACCTCCACGAGTCTAGGGTCTACCTCCACGAGTCTACGATACACCTCTACGAGTCTACGATACACCTCCACAAGTCTACGATACACCTCCACGAGTCTAGGATCTACCTCCACGAGTCTAGGATCTACCTCCATGAGTCTAGAATGTACCTCCACGGGTCTAGGATCTACTTCCATGAGTCTAGGATCTACCTACACTGCTAATTATACCCCAAGTTATTGTGCAGGGTGGGACGAAACGAGCTCTGTTGTACAATGTCTGCATCGGTGGGTGATATTGGATATGCGTCCGCCTGCATTCGATGTCAACCCACTGTTTACGTTTGATCTCGATTAAAGGTCACATGACAGAGGTAAAACCTCAGATGTTTCAAACTCGAGTTATGATCTGCAAAAATATTTTGAAAGGGCACATGTCCTGTTACACCCAAAAATTTAATCTGTCCATCTTTACACAGCCGGCCATTGCGGTGTCAAATTTGGTTGTTGTTGTATCACTTCGGACAGTTCTCTCAAACAAGCCCGTGACACAAAGACAGCGGATCGATCTCCCAGAAGCGACCCAGAGATCCCCCACATCTAGGATGGTGTGACCCACCTTCACGAAGGCAGGGCCACGTCAGAGTTGGAGAAAGAGAGAAACAGGGACAAGAGGGAAAGGGACGGTCCATGGGGACCAATCGGCACTCTGACCCTAATAAAGCGCTGACCTGACGAATCCGGGCAGCAGGACAGAATGGGGAAGATTTTGCCCCCGTATTGCATTGGGGGGGAGGAGGGGGAAGGGTTCAACCACCATGAAGAAGCATCCGCGATATTTACTGTCAAGTTTGATTGAAATCCCTTCTCTCGTCCACAAGTTGTGGTAACCAAGATTTTAAATTAAAGATCACATGACCATGGTCCCTTTGACCTTTTCAACCCAAAATCGAACCAGTTCATCTTTGCATTACAGTTCATACCAATTTTGTTATCATAACAATTATTACAGTTCATACCAATCTGTATAAATTGCCTCTAAATGTATACCAATAAGCCAATCCCATAAGCGGTTATTCTGGAAACGAAAGTCTGGTACGGACCGACAACCGGACGGACAACCGTCCTGCGGAGGCATAAAAATGTGCACTGTATACTAATTTTAAAAAGAAAATACTCACGATCACCTTGCTGTTCTACCTGAGCTAAATAATTGCTGATTAATTCTACCTGAGATTTTTCAAGTATATTGCTTGATCTTGTGCGTTATTCTGTCTGTTTGTCTGTCTGTTTGTTTGTCTGTCTGTCTGTCTGTTTGTTTGTCTGTCTGTCGGTCTGTCAGTCAGGCGCCTACAGGTCACAATTTTCAACCGATCTTTACGAAATTTCACCAAATGGTAGAGTTGATCATAAGCAAGAAGCTTATTGTTTTTGGGATCAAAAGGTCAATAGGTCAACACAGGCCAAAGTTCACCAACTTTGTCCAATTTCTAAAATCCTCAATTTTCATCTGATTGCCTTGAAATTTTAAGAAGATTTGTTCTACTTGAGCCCGTGGACATTCAGAATTTTCGCATACATCGAAGCCTGTATCTTTGCGTATTGACACGACGGTGAATAAACTATCATGCGATTTACTTCAGGTGTGTGCCTTATTATTATCTATGGATTGATACTTATTGTATCAATGGATTATCATATATTCATCGGATTCATATCGCCGACCATAATACCAAGCTTCCCTACCTACTCTACATTCACTATGCTATCCCTTGTCATCATGCGGTCCCCATATGCATCTGGAGGCATTTTTAGTGTCGCCCCCTTCATCAGTTGTTTTCCAGACAACCACGAAACGTCGTCAATAAGTAGTATCCCTTCCATATGCCAAGCTTACCCATTTTCGAGAGGATATCTCTGATGGTTTCGAAAATATTTTGGGTTAATTTCGGAGAAATTCATTGAATTTTACAGTATCTGGAGTACGACAGTACGACAATTTCAGTACGACAAAAGTACATTTTTTACATTTCCGCTGTATGATGCGCGCGTAGGTAAGAGCCTTCAAAACTGACAGGGCCACAGAACCATGGGAGGTCTGTGCCTAGCATAAATTCCTAGGCTGAATTATATGTACTGACGGAGATACCATGCCGCAAAGTCGGCACCGGAGCTAAAAATCCTCCTTTTTGACTCGACATGACCTAGTTTGACGTGGTCGTTCACGGAAACTGGCAGGATTTCAGAGTTAAACTTTTAACACAAGGTCAGGCATGTTATATACAATAAAAAAATGCATAGAAATCGTAGTCCCACGAGTTCGGAACGAAACTCATTTTTTGGCACTATTTCAGGCCTCAGCTTGAGGCCTATCCCCAGGGCAAGCAAATTTGACACCAGCATAAATCACTGGAAAATTATCTGAAAATTAAAAAATCGTCTCCAAGTTCTCTAGCTAAACTCTGTCCACAATCACCAACTCTACCCTCCTTTTGCACTTTGCCCTAGGTCCCAGAACCGAGAGTCGAACGTGCAAAGTAAAACACTTCTTTACACATTTTCTAATGAAATCGCCCTATCAACTCCCAGGCGGATGAGCAATAATTTCATTGATGTGATGCCAAAGTACATGGTGGAGTTCTGTTCACCTGGTCGGCAGAGCTGTGATCCGATCTTCACCAACACCCAATCACCTCTTTGATCAGGATCAACCTGCGTGTAGCAAGCTCGCACAATTTTGTTAAATAAAATCCACAACTTTCCATCCATTGGTGCACTTTTCCCCAGTGCAAACTAACCACTCTCATCACTTCAAAAACAACAGTGCATAACCACTTTCCTTTATTTCCTGCCTTTACCATCAACTTTTAAAAACCTTTTCCCCTACCTTCTCAGCAAACTTTGCAAAGTCACTTGTCATTGACAAATAATCCATCTGATTCGACTTTCCTTTATCATCTTCGCACTTTCCCAAAACATTCTTCACACTTCCTCCCAAAACATGTCTTCAGACACAACCCACATGAGTTGTAAATACACTTTCCCCTTCCAGGCGCATCTGTCTAGCCATTCACAGATTGTCCACAAGATAATATCACCATATTTCACGCCTCACCTCCCTAGACCACCCAGTCGTCCCCTGAGAAATGCATCCCAATGTTAAAATCACCTCAGCTCTCGAGAGCTCAATTTTGGCCCATGCGCTCGCAACATGGACTTCATTTACACAAATCAGACAGGCAGACAGGGGTGAAACCAGGCAGGGGGTAGGGTGAAACCAGAAATAACCACAATTACCTTCTGCCAAGCAGGAGGCAAGAGCATTATCACTCCATCTGCCTTCTGCCCAAGTCCGGCCCAACCCTCTGAGTTTCAATTCACAGACAGACAGACAATCGAGGCCAGTCACAAGGCTCCAATTCCCATCCAAAGGACACTACTTCATTAGACTGGCACAGTCTCTTGGCCAGCTCGTTTACAAAACTAAATGCAAGCAACTAGTTTGCCAACAAAATCATTCGTCCCTCAAAGGCAAATTCTGCCACCCTCATGCAGACATCAGTACCTCACTTCCCAAGTTACCTTCTGGCATTGGGTGGCATCCCAATGCTCTTAAACAAACAAATTCAACAACATCAAACAGTGCATTAATTTCCCCAGAACTCATTCCCCTGCTCAGGAGCCACCATTCTGTTAAAATCATGAAAACATGTCCAATGGCAATCCACTCTGCTCAGGATTGCACAATACTGGATTCTAACCTCCATCCCAGCCACCGTTTCTCCAAAACAGCTCCAATGTTTTCTTCTTCCCTACACACAAGCCAGTCGAAGCCTGCAACTGTAAACAAAGATATTCCAGCACGCCATGACCTTCACAGCTCCCACCAAGCTAGCATTTCCAAAACAAACCATTTTGTCTCTTATTTTCCAGTCATGTAAACCAAAGTACACTTTTGACTGTACATATTCTTTAACCACGATTACATGAAACTTAACACTAGGACTGCTCCCTGGAGCAGTCATAACTCGCCTCCTTACCTCATCCAATAACAAACGAACCCCCAACCAATATCTTACTCAACCGATATCAAAAAACAATTATTTTTAAACCCTATGAGACGTCTTGCTTGCAGACAGACAAACAGGCGAAACCATATCCTTCACTCACATTTGGTGGGGATTAAACCCACAAACTCCCATAAAGGCAAACAATTAATATATTGTCAACATTCATTAATTGCCTCCAGCCTCCAGCCGGCTCGGATGCCCCGAAAACCTCTGCAAACGCTACACCCTTCATGGAGACCAAAGGAATCACCTCGGACTCTGTATCCACTGGTACACCGCGACCCAAAGGAATCACCTCGGACTCTGTATCCACTGGTACACCGCGACGCTCAATGCGTGAGAGAAAAGCACCCGACCGGTTGAATCTTTGAAGATGTTTTTTTTTTCACGTTGACACATGTTCTATTTTCACGTATTTTCATTATTCTCATAACCGTTTGCACACATATTTTCACATGTTTTGGAAATGTTGCTTTTGAAATGTCAATTCTGGAAATCTAGCACGTATTGCTCTTGGTAATTTTGGACTTAAAGGGGAGGATGTCATGTATGCAGTGCAAATGTTCACCGTTGTATACCTACACCGGGACCGGGTTGTATCCCTACGCCAGAGCTCGGATGGCGCTGCTGTGAATCGGGCCTTGATCGGCAGAGTGAATAAACGCGTACGACAATTGATCGCAGTTTGTTGAGATACTTTACAGAGTACTCTTGACTTTCTCACAAGTCGACCTCCTTCCCTCTCTTCGGCCTAAGCAAAATGTCTCGAACTGACTGCAACATTCTGCCGGACTCTGACGCACGAGCGCCCAGTTTTTCTCCCAAAACTGTCCACCTTGAAACGCTTCCCGCGCGCCGCGACCCGGTATTCAGGCTCTCAATGCCTGAATGCCCGCACAGGTGTCTCTACCCATGCTCCGCAATCCGTTAGCTCTACGGGGGGCACTTCTCCGGCCTTCCCCACTGATGGATGCTCCCCCCGACGATACCCTTAGTGTCGTCGGGTTAGGCCCAACAAAGGAGAGTATTCCGACTACCTCTCAGGTCGGCCTCCTTCCCCTTGTATCTAAACGGGGTGTTAGGGGCGCGCACCCGAGCAGTAACTCATGCAATACGTCCCCACCCAACACTCCCGCCGGACCTACACGTGTCCGAGTGTGGGCCGCGTCCAGCCACTTTCCAACGCTCGCGACACGTCGAGTGTCCAAACCGCTTGGCCTCCTGGTACACTCTCCCCCTGCTCAGGCCGAAGCAACTTTTACCTCCTATAAAAAACCTCTGCATATAGTTCGTTCCCCTTACCTCTTAGTTCTTGGATCTGTACCGGAGATCAAAGCCAAGACAGCCCCATTCACTCAGTGGTGGCAAAAGTCACTGATACTCCAAGAAAGATCTCACCTTTTAATGGGGCCCCTGGACCTTGCCGCCACCGAGTCAGAGAACCGTCCCTCCCCCCTCCGGACATGATCCCATCCTCGTCGCCAGCTGTGGGGGCAGCAATCAGCACCCCCGTTTCCCCTTCACCCCAGGAAGAAATCCAGGAGGCACTGGAACTGTTGTACAAGAGGTTTATTATAGAATGACTAATAACGTGCACGGAATATTTCAGTCTATGGGCCAAGGAGACAGTCCTCCTCTCACAAGAGACTGCCTCGATGTCATACACCGAAATCTTAGAGTTCTCACTGTCAAGCCGGTCATATACATAGTCCACACCATATTTCCCCCCCCCCCCTCCCCTCATCCCATACTGAGAAATCAAAGAGGTGGTCCAGACAGAAAGGAGCCTCGGGGGGGGGGGGGAGAGACAAGGCCACAGGGAGAAAATACCAACTCATTCCCCAGGGAGAAAAATTTACAATATACTGGCCTTGACAGAGATGAGGTCGGCAGGGAAGCAGAGTGACAATATAAAAACACGTCTGCTTCCCGCCTCGCCCGGACCTCCCAGAGGGAGATTGTCTGGCAGGGAATGGAAATGTCATTTAAGGTCTTAAACTGCCCTCCAGAGGATTGGGAGGGTATAGCGGGGGGAAATACTCATTATTCTGGCATATTTTATGATGGAAATATTTGAGTACCCCAAATCACTGCCACGACATATATATATATATATATATATATATATATATATATATATATATATATATATATATATATATATATATATATGTATGATAGAGTTGTGTAGAACACACATCGTCCTTCTTTGTGTCTGCGCTCAAAATATAAGATGTTTTCTGTTGTAAATCTGTAAAGAAAAGTTCACTCAGAAGAGTTTGGCACACGAATCACTTTATGTGGGTATTGTTGGAACGCAACCAAATCCTCACTAATTTAGGATTGATTTCCAGAGTATTGAAAGAAGTAACATGTGCCATATTTTCCTCCCCCCCCCCCCTCTGTTTACCTTTCTCAGCCACAACTTTGCATCTTGTTGGAGGTTCACACCACTGTGAAGGTCGGGTGGAAATTCTCTACAACGGAACTTGGGGCACCGTTTGTGATGATTTGTGGAGCTTCAACGATGCCCAGGTGGCGTGCCGTCAACTTGGCTGTGGAGCGGTCATTGCCTCCCCACATAGAGCACGGTTTGGGCAAGGAAATGGACCAATCTGGATGGACAACATGTTGTGCTCTGGCAATGAAACCAATCTCTCTCATTGTCAACATTCAGGCTGGGAAAATCACGATTGTCACCACAGCGAAGATGCCTCGGTTATTTGTCAAGGTTTGCATTTTACGTAAATTAATTTGTATATTGGGCTGACTGCCGGATAGCTCAAAGGTAGTAAACTTGCTTGGAGCTGTCTCGTGGAGGATTGGGTCCCATTCCAACTATAAACTGTAATCCTGGTGCTTCGTATTGAGGGGCATCATTGTTTAAACTCCATTCGGAGCTGGCAGTCTTGTCTGCAAGTATATCCCGTTTGCAGACATAAAATATAACTCATGCCTCATGAAAATGGTAGCCCACTGTTCCTCCCTTATCCATGGTGGTACAGCATTAGCACCATTGGCACTCTCAGAAATGATGTAAACTATCAAATCAATGCATTATATTCATGAGTAAATAAACTTGAGTATTTAAAAACATTTTGTGTGATGAACCTGACAAATGGCTCGCTGTGCAAACTACTGATAAAGTGAATATAGGAAGGCAGGACTTAAATGGGGACATTTGTTATCCCATTAACAATTAAAAATTGTAAGACCAATAAAAAGAAAAGATGATTACTCCCATTTCTTTATATTTATTGAGTTAAGAGTCGATGATTACGTTTCATGGAACTCTTTACCTTCCCATGTATTTCCAAACACTTACAACCTTCCCCTTCTCAAAATGTATATATTTTTTACGTCCTCAACAACTTTGACTACCGTATTGTACACCGCTCCTTTCCTATGCCATCTCCAGGCATTGCAAATCGTCATTGCTGGGCACCGAAGGGGGCTCGGCAGCGACGCACGCTGAAAGAGAGTACTCAGTTTTCACTCTGGTTGTTGTTTTCTTGCTTTCTTTCTTTCTTGTTTGTTTGTTTGTTTGTTTGTCCGGGCGATATCTCAGCCATCCTTTGAGCTAGGAAGCTGAATTTCGGCACAATAGTGAGCAAATCCTTTGTCAAAAACCGTATTTTTTGTTTTTTGATTAATCAATTAATTGATGAGTTATTTAATTATTAGCGATTAATTAAGTACTTATTTAATTAATTAAATTTCATTTCTCTTCTGACCATTAACTCAGGCACCTTTTGAGTTAGGAAGCTGATATTTGGACATGCCAATGACCAGGTGATTTGGCTGCAAAGGCTATTTTTGATTTATTAATTAATCAATTAATCGATTAATTATTTAATTATTTTATTAATGACAATTTTTTTTTTTTTTTTTAAGTTACAGATTCTGATGAAATGGTGGTGGGTTATGTGTTCTCTGACCGAATTGATTAATAATTAAAAAAATTTATGATTATTATTTATTTATTTTCATTATTAATTATTTATTTATCTTCTTTCTCATTTGGCCAATATCTCAGGCACCTTTTGAGCTCAGAAGCTAATATTTGGACATGAGTGACCAGGTGATGTGGCTATCAAGGATAGTTTTGATTTATTGATTAATCAATTAATCAATGTATCGATTAATTATTTAATTATTAGATTAGTTACTAAAAATAATTTTTTTCCCCCAGTTACAGATTCTGATGAAATGGTGGTGGTTTATGTGTTCTGTGACCGAATTGATTGATAATTTAATTTTTTAATGATTATTATTTATTTATTTTCATTATTAATCATTTATTTATTTTCTTTCTCATTTGGCCAATATCTCAGGCACCTTTTGGAGCTGGGAAGCTAATATTTGGACATGACAGTGATCAAGTGATGTGGCTATCAAGGATATTTTTGATTAATTGATTAATAATTTAATCGATTCATAATTATTTATTGATTAATCGATGAATTACTTATTGATTAATCAATTAATTATTTAATTTTTTATTAATGACTTATTTGATTAAATTTCTAAAAGATACATCTTCGGATGAAGCACGAGTGGTTTTGTTATGGTATTAGCCAATTGATTAAGAAAATATTTTGTGATAATCTTTTATTGATTTTAGTTATACAATTAATCAATCAATTAGTGTACACCTCTCCCTCCCAATGCAAACCTGGTGTTGGGCTAGCGGCTAGGGTGCCGGCTTAGGATCCTAGGATCCTGGGTTCGAATCCCGGTCAATCGCTGAATTAACGCCAGGGGGGTTGACTCAGCCTGTCATCCTTCCGAGGTCGGCAAATTGAGTACCAGTTCACTGGTAATTCCCTGCTTGTCGTTAAAGGCGGCAAAAAGGGTTGGCGTCAGGAAGGGCATCTGGCCGTAAAACATTGCTTCAAAAAGGGGACCGAAAAACAACAACAACCACAGTTCCCGAAAAAGGCCAACCCCCGCTTGCGGGGAAAAATGGCCTCTAAAGGTTTTTTTTTTTTTTTTTTTTTTTTTTCCTTCCTCCCAATGCAGCCTCTATGAGCTGCACTGCGGTATTGCCGGGCGCCTGAGGCGCCCCGGCAATGCCGCGCTGTAGGATATTTAATTATTTGGCATGGGGGCGGTGTACTTTGAATGTATGTGTACTTGTTTTCTCTTTCTTCACTTCTCTATCAACGCAGCTCTTTTTATTTAAGGCCTAGCCTCGATGAGGACTACATAGTCTGTGAATGGAGCCTTCAACATAAAAAAACTGGAAAGAGCAATCAGAGATTGGAGACCTTCACCAGGACGCGTTTTCAGTGTTTTTTTTAGGATTTTTTTTTTTTAATACAGGATCGAGGCTCGTGAAAGAGCTAACATTTATCACACAAAAAAATCAAACAGACACACAAAGTATATTATGAGGGGAGCGGTAGACAAGATGGGGGGAGAGAAGGGGAAGCACACAAACACAACATTTGAGAGCAGGGACATCAGTAGATCTGTAGGAGGGAGAGGGCTTGTGGGGAGGAGGCATGGGAAGGGGAAGGGGAGTGGGAGAAGTATAAAACACAAGGACACTGCAAGGACTTCCAGGAAAGAAGTTGGAATTTCAAAAAAGTGGATCTGGGGTGAAATTAGCGGGGGGAGAAAAGATCAAGGTTTTTGGATGGGGGAAGATCAGAGATTGTGGTGAACAGCTGTTTTAAAGACCTGGATGGAGGAGTGGGATTGAAGAGAGTGAGGGAGTTTGTTCCAGATGTGGGAGAAAAGAGGAGTGAAGGTGAGCAGAGAGTCTTGATTTTGGCAGTTTAACCATAAGAGGGTTGCAGGCAGATCTTGTGCGACCTGTAGGAATATTTGGGGGACAGAGCACAGACAGAGCTGGGGGAGCAAGGCCGGAGAGTAGTCGGTAGAAGACAGAAAGACCACCAACTTGCCTGCAGTGAGCAAGTGAAAGGCCCTCGGAGTTATAGTCAGGTTCACTATGTTAACAAATATAATTTCGTTCAAAATTTTGGTAGATTAGCAAAACTATACATTTTTGGAATATTCAGAGCATGAGGAATCCAAAAATTAAGGTTTACATTTGCGTAGACACCTTTGCGAAAATGACACTCAGGACAGTGATGAAGATAGTCAGGTTCACTATGTTAACAAATATAATTTCTTTCAAAGTTTTGGGATTAGCAAACCTGTACATTTTTGGAATCTTCAGAGCATGGAGAATCTGAAAATCAATGTTGGCATTTGCACAGACACCTGCATGGCCGCCATTTTGGATTTTGAAAATTGCTGCCATAAAATACATATTTTGCGTGATCTCGGCTTCTAGTCAACCTAGAGACTTAATTAAATATGCTAATCCTATGTTTTCTGGGTCAAGGAATCCAATAAAGGCCTCAAAATAATGCTCAGGATTATAGAAAAGCAACAAACAAAGGTACTTGAAAACCATTGTCTTTATATTTGTGATATAACTGTATTACATAATACATTATATTGCAAGTCCTTTGAAGTTATAGGTTGTTATAGGAAGTTATAGGTAGTATCAGATTGAACTATAAGTCCTATACACAGGATCTACGAGGTCTATACCGTTCAGGAATATGCTTTTACAGACCTTCATCACTGTCCTGAGTGTCATTTTCGCAAAGGTGTCTACGCAAATGTAAACATTAATTTTTGGATTCCTCATGCTCTGAATATTCCAAAAATGTATAGTTTTGCTAATCTACCATAATTTTGAACGAAAAAACATCGTGAACCTGACTATTAGCTTAATCGCGGGAGATTCCAATGATTCTGAAAGCTTTGGTTTCAACAGCGTGAAGCCGAGCTAGGTGTGAGGCAGGAGCACCGGTGTAGGAGGATAGAATCACTCCCCAGGATAAAATCACTCCAGAGTGATATTTTCCTAGGAAAAATTCACTCTAGTGGTTTTATCCTAGGGTGAAATCACTCCCCCTAGGATTTTAACACTCCCCCTTGCTGGATCAAATGACTCCCCAGGATTATAACACTCGCCCTATATATATTGTGATTTAAACAATATTTATTGCATGGTAATGACATACAACCATGACAAAGTTAATGAATATGAACATAAAATGATAAATGAATTGATAAACATGGCAAAATGATGTCCTTTGTCAACGTCTCTCCCTAAAAATAAAAATACAATGTTTTTCGCATCCCTGTATATAACTGGGTAAATCAAATAAAGAAGAGTATAAATTTAACATTCAAATAACTATATATTTTGATATTAGGGCATTCGCAGTAATATTACGATACATTTACGATGTTTTATACTGAAAGGATATTTTCATTTCAACATATAATATGTCATTTTAAGTTACGTTCTATAACTTCACTGCACTTTTAAGAAATATTAAATACGGGTTTTAAAATGTTACTCAAATGTTTGTATATTGGCAAAGGTGTGTTCACGTCTCGATAACCAGGAAACAAGCTCTTCTGAGCAGTTCCGAGAACTGGATATAGGCGCTATATAAATGTTGGTAATTATAATATTAAAAATATTTTTAAAATATTAAAATAGGCGAAGGTGATTCTGTCTCTGTCTGTCTGGGGTAGTGGCTTACTCCGTTTACAGAGTAGCTCCACCCATTCTTGGAGAGGCTTCATGTAAACAAATATCCACCATTTCATTAACTTGAATAGCTTTGAGGTCTGTTTAGTTAGGCCTGTGCTGTCTTTCTCTCTCACACAGGTTTATTTCAACTCTAATTCGATATATCATTTCATTTTTAACAGTCGCTAACATAGTTGTAGACTCGGTTGAAGAGAATCCCATGAAAGTTTCCATTTATAGAACGAAATGATTTCTCAAAGGCCTGTAAAATAAAGCTCATTCATTGAGTCACCCTCACGATTTTATTTTGAATTCACCATCTGATATAATTTTTATCGATGGTTTTAGACTCGGTGTCAGAAATAATTGAGAACATTCACGCACACATGGAAAATTGCCGATATATATATATTAAAAATCGCGGCACGGTCAGTCATACACCGCCTAAAATAACAGACGGGAAAATGGCGAGATATACTAAAATTTTGTGGCGGACTTTTCCATTTGATGACAATCGTCACGATGAAATATTTAATTTATACGTCGTCACAATAATGTGGAGAGAGGGGCGCAGCTTCGTTCACGTATCGCCATAGACGGGAAATTGCCGACAGATATTTCTTCGTTATTATTTAATTCATCATTATTATACGGAAGTAAAGGTAATCCTGCTTAAACTGGCATTCATTCCAGCGAGGGGTTGGAGAGGAGCGAGGGGTTGGAGAGGAGCGAGGGGTTGGAGAGGAGCGAGGGGTTGGAGAGGAGTGAGGGGTTGGAGAGGAGCGAGGGGTTGGAGAGGTGCGGGGGTTGGAGAGGAGCGGGGGTTGGAGAGGAGCTAGGGGTTGGAGAGGAGCTAGGGGTTGGAGAGGAGCTCGGGGTTGGAGAGGAGCGAGGGGTTGGAGAGGAGCGGGGGGTTGGAGAGGAGCGAGGGCTTGGAGAGGTGCTAGGGGTTGGAGAGGAGCGAGGGGTTTGAGAGGAGCGAGGGGTTTGAGAGGAGCGAGGGGTTGGAGAGGAGCGTGGGGTTGGAGAGGATAAAATTGTGAGGGTGACTCAATGAATGGGCTTTATTTTACAGGCCTTTGAGAAATCATTTCGTTCTATAAATGGAAACTTTCATGGGATTCTCTTCAACCGAGTCTAAAACTACGTTAGCGACTGTTAAAAATGAAATGATATATAGAATTAGAGTTGAAATAAACCTGTGTGAGAGAGAAAGACAGCACGGGCCTAACTAAATAGGCCTCAAAGCTATTCAAGTCAATAAAATGGTGGATATTTGTTGACATGAAGCCTCTCCAAGAATGAGTGGAGCTACTCTGTAAACGGAGTAAGCCACACCCCCGGACAGACAGACAGACAGACAGACAGACAGACAGACAGACAGAATCACCTTCGCCTATTATAATATAGATAGTATAATAATATTCACATATTTCACAAAATAAAGTAACAAACAAAAAATAAAAACAAACAAGTACATATACATTCAAATTACACCGCCCCCATGCCAATTAATTAAATATCCTACAGCGCGGCATTGCCGGGGCGCCTCCGGCGCCCGGCAATACCGCAGTGCAGCTCATGGAGGCTGCATTGGGAGGGAGAGGCGTACACTAATTGATTGATTAATTGTATAATTAAAATCAACAAAAGATTATCACAAAATATTTTCTTAATCAATTGGCTAATAGCATAACTAAACCACTGGTGCTTCATCCGAAGATGTATCTTTTAGAAAATAAGTAATTAATAAAAAATTAGATAATTAATTGATTAATCAACAAATAATTAATCGATTAATCAATAGATAATTAATCGATTAATGATTAATCAATAAATCAAAAATAAACCACCACCATTTCATCAGAATCTGTAACTGAATTTTTTTTTTTTAAAGTAATTAATCGAATAATTAAATAATCGATTAATTGATCAATCAATAAATCAAAAATATCCTTGATAGCCACATCACTTGGTCACTCATGTCCAAATATTAGCTTCCGAGCTCAAAAGGTGCCTGAGATATTGGCCAAATGAGAAAGAAAATAAATAAATGATTAATAATGAAAATAAATAAATAATAATCATTAAAAAATTAAATTATTAATCAATTCGGTCATAGAACACATAAACCACCACCATTTCATCAGAATCTGTAACTTTAAAAAAACAAAAGTCATTAATTGAATAATTAAATAATTAATCGATTAATTGATTAATTGATTAATTAATAAATCAAAAACAGCCTTTGCAGCCAAATCCCCTGGTCATTGGCCTGTCCAAATATCAGCTTCCTAACTCAAAAGGTGCCTGAGTTAATGGTCAGAAGAGAAAGGAAATTTGATTAATTAAATAAGTACTTAATTAATCGCTAATAATTAAATAACTCCTCAATTAATTGATTAATCAAAAAACAAAAAATAGCGTTTTTGACAAAGGACTTGCTCACTATTGTGCCGAAATTTCAGCTACCTAGCTCAAAGGATGGCTGAGATATCGCCCGGACAAACAAACAAACAAGAAAACAAGAAAGCAAGAAAACAAACAGAGTGAAAACTGAGTACTCCCTTTCAGCGTGCGTCACTGCCAAGCCCCCTTCGGTGCCCAGCAATGACGTTTTGCAATGCCTGGATATGGCATAGGAAAGGAGCGGTGTACAACAAAATAAAGTAAATAAAGTAACAACTAACTAACTAAAAAATAACTAAAATACATAGTAAAAGCTCTGTTGATCATTGCAACGATATCTAACATCCTGTGAGATATATTTCCAAAGTAACTAAATATATCTTTCCATTCTTTCTGGGGGATTGACTTTATCCTAAAGGGGAGTGCTTTGATCCTGGAGGGAGTGTGTTGATCCTGACAGGGGGAGTGATTCTGTCCAAGGATAATTACATTCTAGAGTGTGCCAGTCCTTGGATTAGTTCACTCTGGAGTGATTTTATCCGAGGACAGAAACACTCTAGAGTGAGATTTTAGGGGAGTGAGAGAATCCTGCTACACCGGCCCGGAGGGGAGAACAGTATTCCATTGAGCTGCGGATGAAAGCCTTGTATGTGGTGAGGAGCTCAGGTGTGCCAAGGAAGGACTTCGCACGATGGAGGCGAAGTGTTGAAACAAATATGTTGGCCATGTTGAAACATATAACTCATGGCTTTGGCGTTGAAACAAATATGGCGGCCGAACCACGTGACCGATGGCGTCATCATATTTTTTTTCTCCACCAATTTACCCCTAGATGATGCTCAAGAAATTTAATCTTGATCAGATGAAGTTTTGCACTTGTCAAATGATGACGTCATAATAGAGGCACCTATGACGTCATCAGTAACATATTATGTTATTCCACATGGAGAGTTGTTTACAATGAGCCATGTCTCAATTTTTTTCTATGCAGTGCTTTCGGAGATATTGAGGTGCAAATTTTTTCTGTTTTTCCAAGATAGCGGCCGAACCACGTGACTGATTGTCATCTATTTATTTTTTTCTCCACCAATGTATCCCCAGATGACGCTCAATACATTTCATCTTGATCGTATGAAGTTTTGCACTTGTCGAATTATGACGTCATAATGGAGGCACCTATGACATCATTAGCATATTTTATTCCCCATGGAGAGTTCTTTACAATGAGCTCAATTTTTTTCGGTGCAAATTTCTTCGATATAGAGGTGCAATCTTTTTGGTTTTTCCAAGATGGCGCCCGTACCACGTGACCTATGACGTCATAATTATCATTAAAACATTATACAGGTTCTACAGGTGCACCTATGGTGAACATTTCCTGTCAATCGGACCAACAGTTGCAGAGAAAATCATATTTATTCTGTGCGGGCAAACAAACAGACAGACAGGCAGACAAACAGACGGATTCAAATGCAATACCCTCTCCTCTGGCGAAGGTAAAACAAACAAAAAACGAGGAATTGTGATTTTATTCAAGGAGTGGAGTATGGCCACAAACACAAAATTTGGAAACTTTATATGAATTCTTATTTTGATGGAGAAGGAGGGAAGTAAAGTTAGAATATCAACAGAGCAGAAGGAACTGGAAAGATTCATGCAGAGCAAATGGGCAGGTCGAAGTTACGAAAAAAAGAACAAATCCACATCGGTGCAAATTATCAGATGCATTTGCAAGGATGCTACTCTCACCACGAATACATCTGCATCATTAAAAATGATATGAACTCTCTTGATATACAAGAATCAAACTTTTGTCTTGCAGGAGTGTTGGAGACCACAACAGCTGCTCCGAGTTCCTCACGTGAGTGATTGGTTAAGCAGGGATGTGAAGGGAATTGGAAATGTTTCATTTCACTCATTTTAAAGGGAGGTTCAAACCAAAGTATCCAACACTGAACTTGTAATTTATAATTCATTGAAAAAGTTCGTCATTTAAAACTTGCCACATGTAATTCAAAGAAAGCTGACATTTTGTTTGGTTGTTCTGTAATATATTTAGCCTCGTATTTGGGATCCTCCACCTTCTCACGTGAAGTACGAGCCTCTAGATAATAAAATATGGTATTTAAAAACTGTAAGTTGACAATGTCTTTGCATTTTTGTTCAATGTACAATACTTGTTGCGGATAAATAGAACAATTTAAATGATTAGGTTTGTCATTGAATCAATAGTTCTTGGTTTAAGATGTGTGCACAGTTGCAAGTTTAGGATAACAATATTGGTACAAATTTCTATTTTCCTTTTCCAGAGCTCCCTGTGCGCCTTGTGGGTGGAGAAGATTGCTGTGAGGGCCGTGTAGAAGTATTCTACCGGGGCTCCTGGGGCACCGTCTGCGACGATTTTTGGGACAATAATGATGCACAGGTTGTCTGTCGCCAGCTCGATTGTGGGAGTCCAATGACTGCTGCATCACCTGTTGACTTTGGACAGGGACGAGGATCGATCTGGATGGACAACGTGTTTTGCAATGGAAGTGAGACGCATCTGTCTCAGTGTCGGCACAATGGTTGGGGAACTCACAACTGCGTTCACGATGAAGATGCAACAGTTCTTTGTGATGGACAAGGTGAGTTTTGTTGTTTTCTGTGTATTCTTGTCTTATAGCAATGGTGGCAATTTCTCACGGTATTGATAAATGGGAATGTTCATGATTGAAATCAGAGGCTCTTAAATCGACATAAATTTCAAACTAGTACAACAGCAAAGGTACGAGTTTGTTTGTAATTTTCATGCAAATATTGAAGCTCATTGAAATCTGAACAATACAGGATGAAACTTTTATTTATGTTCACTGAGGTGTTTTTGGAATAAGTAGACACATACATGTATGATAAAAATGTGTAACCTGGAAAGGTTATGTCAACAACAACAACAACATGCATTTTAAAGGCCATTTTCCCTACTAGAGCGGGGGTTAGCCTTGCGGTCCCCATGACAATCTTCTCCATTTTGCCCTATTTTCTGCATCTCTCCTTGTTAACCCCCTTGCCCGCATTTCTTCTACCACCATCTTTAGCCAAGTCTTTCTTGGTCTTCCCCGTCCTCTACTTCCTTCTACATTCATTTCCATCACTCTTCTCAACCAGTCACTTTCATTCTTCCTCAACACATGACCAAACCATCTCAACCTGTTCCTCTTCACAGCATCAATCACAGGCTCTATTCCCATCATCTTTCGCAATTCATCATTTGTCTTCCTCTCTCTCAACGATACTCCGCACATCCGTCGAACCATTCGCATTTCCACCCTTTCCAACCTTCGTTGCTGCTCTACGTTCATTACCCATGTCTCGCTCCCATAAATCATAACACTTCTCACACATGCAGCATACACCTTTCCCTTAAGCTTCAACGACACTCCCCTCATCATCAGCACGCCACTCAGTTCCCGAAACTTCTTCCATGCACATCTCACTCGAGCAACCGTTGCCGAGTCTGATCCACCTTCACCATTCAGCATGCCTCCGAGGTAGCAAAATGTTTTCACACCTTCCAGCTTCACGCCGTCTCCAAGATCCAACTCAACATTTCCTCCATCTGCAGCTACCTCTGTGCACACCTTACATTTGATTGTAGCTGCCACACTGGTTAATGACCCTCTCAGACCACTACATTTTTGATGAACCCACTCAGCGCACATTGTACATTGAATGGAGTTCACTCCGACACCCTTCCTACACACAGCACAGGGCCACATCCCAGTTCTTTCCACCTCACCACATGCTTTACCGCTTGCCATCACCTTCGTCTTTCCGATATTCACCTTCAGACCTTTTGTCTCCATACATTCCTTCCACTTGTTCATCTTTTCCTTCAGTCCATCCATACTTTCCGCAATCAACACCAGATCATCTGCATACAACAACTCCCATGGTAAACCCTCCTTTACGTTCTGAGCCAGCACCTCCATCACAGCTACAAATAGTAGTGGACTTAGTACCGACCCCTGATGCACTCCCACCTACACCTCAAACTCACCACTGTTCCCGTCCTTCGTCCTTACAGATGTGCACGCTCTTTTGTACATTGCCATCACTACTCTGATCAACCATTCCTCCACTCCTAACTTCCTCAATGCCCATGTCAATACTTTGCGTGGAACCCTATCGAATGCTTTCTCCAGATCAACAAACCCAAGAAATAACTTCTTCCTCTTTTCCATGTACTTCTCCTGCAACTGCCTCACAATGAAAAGCACGTCTGTCGTTCCTCTTCCTGGCATAAATCCAAACTGCATTTCGTCGATCTTCACTTTCTTCCTTATCCTCCTCTCCAACACCCTTTCTAATACCTTCATTCCATGCTCCAATAACTTTATTGCTAGGTACGAGCCACACTCCAGAGGGTCACCTTTCCCCTTGTATAGAGGGACGAGGGTACTCAGTTCCCCATCCACTGGAATGCGGCCTTCTTTCACCACCAGATTACAGATCTCTGTCATTCTCTTCACACCCCAACTTCCTGCTGCCTTCAACATATCTCCCACAACTCCCGTCGGCCCTCCCGCTTTTCTACCCTTCATTGCTTTTATCGCTTCCTCAACTTCCTTCTCAGTTATCTTCTCTGCCGGTCCTATAACTGGGTTACTCTCTATGTTGCCATCCCATTCATTCTCTGTATTCAACAGCATTTCCATATGTCTTTTCCATCTTCCTTTAATTCCATCTGGGTCGACAACGATTTGTCCCACTTCATCCTTCAAGCAATGCACCCCCATCACATCACACCTCTCTTTCACTATCTGCTTTGCAATCCTGAATACTGCTTTCTGACCCTCTTCCGAATCCAAGCGTTCTCCGAACATTTTCCTATATGCCTCCTGCACCTTTGCTACCTCTTTCTTTGCAGCCTTCCTGGCTGCCTTATAACTTTCATGCTCTGCTGTTTCTGCTCCCGTACCCTTCGCCTTCTGCCTCTCCTTGAACTTCTTCCTCTTCTCGTCAATCCTCTTTCCAACTTCATCATCCCACCACCATGTTTCCGAGTGCCTCGGTGGTCCTTTTGTCCATCCACACACCTCACCAACGGCTCCCAACAGACGAGCTTTCATTGACATCCAACCACTTTCAAGCTCAACCACATCAGCCTCGACCCTACTCAGCCTCTCTTTTCATGCCTCCCTTACTGTCACCTCTTTCAACCTCCACACCTTCATTCTCGGTTGGTACTTCACCCGCCGAGCTCTCCTCGCACCTTTCACCCTTATGTCGCAGACAACCAAGTGGTGCTGTGAAACAGCCTCCTCCCCCGGGATCACCTTTGAGTCCCGGAGGTGCCCCCTATCTCGCCTACGCACCATCAGGTAGTCAACGGTTGTCGTCGACCCACCTGACGTGTATGTAACAAGCTTATTATCCTCTTTCTGGAACTGAGTATTACAAATCAACAAATCAGCTTCATCAGCAAACTCCAAAATCCTTTCACCTTCTCCATTTCTCACACCATATCCGTAACCCCCATGAACTTCGTCAAAACCATCCATACTCCTTCCCACATGTCCATTTAGGTCTCCTCCTACCACAACAACTTCCTCATCTTTCACGTTTTCCATCAGCTTCTCTATCGCACACCAGAACTTGTCCTTCTCTTCATCGCTTCGACCAACCTGCGGAGCATATCCCGAGATGACGTTCACCAAGAGCTTTCCAATCATCATTTTCACCATCATCAACGTATCACTCACTCTCGTCACACTCACCACACTGTCTACAAACTCCTCAGAAAACAGGACACCAACACCATTCACGCCCTCCAGTCACCCTTGCCACATAAACTTGTATTTCTGTCCCTGCCTACCCTTCACCATTCTCACACCACTTCCCTTCCATCTCGTCTCTTGCACACAACATATGTCCACTCTTCTTCTGACCAATACTTGCACCACTTCTCCTGATCTCCCTGTCATTGTCCCTACATTCCATGTCCCAAACCTCAGAAACCGATCTCCACTTCGGGCTGTACCCTGCCCATATGTAGTTGTAATTGTCATGGTTCTCTTTTTGAGGCAATCTTTTTATGGCTGGATGCCCTTCCTGACGCCAATCCTCTTAGTTAGTCGTCTCTTACGACACGCAGGGATACGGTGTACCTATTCTAATCCAGGGTACACACTGGGAAACACACTGGAAAGGTTATGTCACTGCAGGTAATTAAATTTGCACAACATGCAAGTCCAGTTTGCTTTGTGCAGTAGAAAAGTGGAAAGTTCAATCATTCAGCTTTCATTTGAAGAACATTGATGATATCCAAAGTACATTGTTGGGTTAATAATGGGGATTTATTGCCGTACTTTGTATCTGTGAGGATGTTGACCTATGATGATGGTGAGCTTTTTATTGCAAAAGATGGGGCTCTGTCAATTCCAAAAATAAACCAAGCTGAGGAGGAAATAATTGTCGGCATTTTCGAAGGATTTTTTTTCCACATCCAGCGAAACATCTTTGATTTTTATCATGGATTGATTGTTTAAAATTATTTTAATAAAAACCGCATTTGAGAGCTTATGCAACCTCGTGAGCTATTCCATATTGACACATTTCACATAATGCAGTTCACTTTTGATGAGTCCAGAAATTACCTTCAGGAATTCTAGCAAATAATTGAGGCCTCACCATAGTCGTGTTTAGATCATAACACGACGCGTGAAGACAAGACCAAGCAAAACTCACTCAACCATTGCCAGTAGTGTCTAACAAGACTGGCTGTGACATTAGAAAATAGCTTAGAAAACTACACAGCATTTGGCAGAGCTGTAATCTACACGGACTCTTCCATTTAATATTCTGCAGTGCCTTTTGAAAAGAGAAAGCCATTGTGTACTGGTTTATTGGGGAAATTTAAATCTCTGCCCTAATCTCCGGGGGTCAGCATGGAAGGGGGGGGGGGGGGAGAAGTGCATCAGTAGCTGAGCCAAGTCCCCTGGAATGAACAAAACCTGAAGATCGTTGCTGCGAATCAATCATTTGATCAACCTAACTGGTGCTTGAGTTTTTTGTCGTTTAATAATCGTCTTTAAAATCGAACTTTCGAATCGAAAAAGTTTTGACTTTTTCCACCCATCTCAATGCAGATGAGAATATTGTGTTGTCCTGCCACAAGGATCACATGGAAATCTCCATCCGTGGTGCTTATGTCGACCACCTGGGTTACACTGGATATAACATCCACCTGAATGACCCGTCTTGTGTAGGACAGCGTTTGGGTCGGAATCTCCACCTTCAAACACCTCTAAATAGCTGTGGTACTACCAGTGAGGTAAGCCCATGAGTCATTGCTGCAGGAGAATCTAATCTTTCATCGCATCTCTTACATATAACTTGCTGTATCTACTGATAAGAGAATCTTGAAATCAGGTAAGAAAGATACTGTCCATGGTAATACAAAAACAATTCAGGTTTTAATCGATTAAAACCACAGCATATGAAAGCTCATAACTATTTTTTTTTTTAAAGGTGTGCTGTGTTTGACAAACGGTATTATTTTTTTCACAAATTTCTTTTTGTTTCTTCCTTCCTTGAACCAGAACAATGGCCATGAAGTGGTTCACAAGAATATTGTGTGGGCCAGAAAGGAGCACAAGATTATCCGCTTACCCGTGCACTGTGTTTCTGATGGACAAGGCGTAATGAATGCAGTGCTGGGTCTATTAAGGGAGCATCCGTCTCCAAATATGATGGAATACATGCTGGGAAGGAACTAGGAATGGTAATGATCATCAATTCCCTTTGGTTAGAAAAACAATTTTTAATCAACAAATGCAAACGAAACTTGAATTTAAAAATACGAAGTTTGATGACAATTGAAATCTGCACTTTTCATCTTACGTTTAAGAAAAATAGAGGATCAAAATGCTCCTGGAGCTCACCTGATTAGTTGCCAAAATTGGATAGGTGACAGATTGAACAGTTAAAAAATGAGAACTGGATTTAGAATACATATTTTAGGTCAGGTAGTATTGACATGATGTTCACAGTAGTGCACCTCGCTGTCTATGAGCCTTCGTTGGAGATATTGCCCATTTCCGGCATGATTATGTCACTTGCTGTTGTGTCAGAATTAGCCCCATTTGATAAGATGCAACTAACTCCAAGGTGTATATAATTTCTATTTTTTGAGGTATTGCCCACCTTCTGTATTGTGACTTCACTGGCGGCCATATTGTGTTTCGTATCGGCTTATTTTACTCAAACGTTCCCATTGGTAGTCGAACATTTATTTGAAGATTTGCAATGATCACTGAAGCAGTTTCAAAGAAAATTAATTTTAAAGGTTTTATTTTGACCAATATGCCTGCTGGGCCACGTGACCAATGACGTCACTGTTATGAAATTCTATTTTCTACGTCTAGTCGATCACATATGAAAAATGTATCATCCATCAGTAAAGCGGTTTGAAAGGATATTTTAAAAGGTTTTCCAATGATGCAATATGGTTGCCATAGCACATGACTGATGACATCATTGAAAACAAATAATGATTCACATGAGAAGTCAATCACAAATTTAAAGTTTACAGATTTAGAGAAGGTTTTAAAATATTTTCTTATAATCCATATTAAGGCTGCCATACCACGTGACTGATAACATCATTGTTAACAAATGATATTTCCTCTGGTGAGTTGATCACAAATTTAAACTTTCGCATTGATTGGTTAAGCGGTTTGAAAGAAGGAGGTTGTTAAAGGAATGAATTTAAATTGATTGTTAAAGGAGAATGTCGATGGAAAGAGACAATCAGGGGAAGCAGGTAGCAATGAGTGGTGGAGGAGAATGCAAGGGATAAACAAGCTGGATATTGAAGCAAAGTTTTGGGAAAGCGTAGGAGTGTTTAACCGGTGTAGAAAAGATCAGGGCTTTGGAAGGGGGATGTTCGTATCTGTTATAAATTTTTTTATAAGTGTTCGTATCTTAACTGAGTTACTGTTATTGTTGTTATTATTTTGCCCAGCTCTTATTTGCCCTTCAATATCTTTCGCACTGCAATCTGAGATGCAACAAGGGCATTCGCAAAGTCACGGAAAACGACGTTCTCCCGATCGACCAAGGCACGACAACCTAACATTATTTTTCAAAATCCAAATTTTCTGAATTAAGAAGAAAATATCATGCAAAATATATATTGAAAAATAAATGCCAAAATTTATGTCGAACGCCACTCACACCACACGAGAGTGACTGATAATCCCAAACACCACACGAGTGAGTATCTCGTTAATATAACTTTTTGACCACCGTTATATTTGTAGCCTTAGTTCATTAATTATCATTTTCTTAATTAATTATCTTAATTATCATTATCTTAATTATCATTATCTTATTAATGACCTTTGTTCATTGTCGACACATTTTATTCAACAAAAGAGCTAACTGCCTCCTCAACCTGTTTTATCCTTTCCGACATTGTGCACTTCACACTCCTTGAGCCATGTCTTGATCATCTGAACTCCCATGTCCCGATATATACTGACCTTTACAAAAGTAACAAAAGACATGATCACATCTGGTTTCATAATAACAACATATATTCTCCCATTTATATTTATTTTACAGGTGATGAGGAAAACCGTGGAAGCTTTATCAAGAATTCTGGGAATAAACAATTTTGGTGTTTTCATCACTTTAATGAAATGATGTTTTTGCTTAATTTGTGCAAAATAATGCTTCCATTGGTACAATTTGCTTCCATTGGTACTATTTGGTTCTATTGGTACAATTTGCTTCCATTGGTACAATTTGCTTCTATTGGTACAATTTGCTTCTATTGGTACAATTTGCTTCCATTGGTACAATTTGCTTCCATTGGTACAATTTGCTTCTATTGGTACAATTTGCCTCCATTGGTACAATTTGCTTCTATTGGTACAATTTGCTTCCATTGGTACAATTTGCTTCCATTGGTACAATTTGCTTCTATTGGTACAATTTGCCTCCATTGGTACAATTTGCTTCCATTGGTACAATTTGCTTCCATTGGTACAATTTGCTTCCATTGGTACAACTTGCTTCCATTGGTACAACTTGCTTCCATTGGTACAATTTGCTTCCATTGGTACAATTTGCTTCCATTGGTACAATTTGCTTCCATTGGTACAATTTGCTTCTGTTGGTACAATTTGCTTCCATTGGTACAATTTGCTTCCATTGGTACAATTTGCTTCCATTGGTACAATTTGCTTCCATTGGTACAATTTGCTTCAATTGGTACAATTTGCTTCCATTGGTACAACTTGCTTCCATTGGTACAATTTGCTTCCATTGGTACAATTTGCTTCCATTGGTACAATTTGCTTCCATTGGTACAATTTGCTTCCATTGGTACAATTTGCTTCCATTGGTTATGACTAAAAATATGAAATTCTACAATTGCTTTGGGTATAATTGGGTATTGTCAATAATCCACCAAGAATGTGATTTAATCAACAGATAAAAATATATGGGTTTGATTGAACCCTTTTATTCATGAAATATTTTCTCAAATGGTCTTTGACTTGCTCTGTTGTGAAAAATATTTAAAAATAAATAAATAAACATGAAGTCCTCTTTCATTGTCATTGAATTATAGAGTAATCTGAACACTGTATGATTTAAAATAGCGTGTGCTTGTGTACTTGTGCATGCGTGTGTGCATGCATATGTGTGCGTGGAAGCGCATTGTCACGTGAACAGCTCCCACTGAAAAGTGCGCTTTCACTATCTAGGCAGGTACTGATCGAGCTTGAGCTATCACGCCACAGATTAACCCATCAATCTGCAGGTTATGTGAATCGACGCCCTAGTGGCGGACATCGGTCATAGTCGGTGAGTATTATAACATGTGGGTACCAAACTCAACACAATCAATACTTTAATCCTCCAAGAATGTCAATCAAACCGAAACCATTGGCGTGGCAAAAAGGCATGACGACAAGGAACATCACGTCACTTTTCAGAAAGAAATACTTTATTACAGGCATGAGGATGAGGACCGAAATCCCGGACACAAAAGTACTCAGTAAACGCAATTCTTGGGTAAAATGTCATGGGCATAGAAAAGGCCCCTTTATATAAGGTTATGTGCCATGTTACTAATAATGATAAATTTTAGAGTACAATTATCGTACTCTGATATCGTTCTAGTAGTTCCAAGGTAACTTTGAATACTCTAATTGGTGTAATATACTTCTCGTCATTTAAGGTAAGAAATAGAAAAAGAAAGGGAGAGAAAGAAAGAGAACGAGAAAGAGAGACAGAGAAAAAATGGCATTGAAGTTGAAGTTGTATTTCTTGTCCTCCAAACATAATTCTCTTCTCCAGCCAATGGATCAGGCCGCAATTACAGCATTCAAGGCTTACGACCTGTGAGGCACCTCTTTTCTCTTCTTTTCTTTGTATACAAGATGGAGGCTCGTGTAATGCATTGATGACATTAATGCATTACATTACATGACATTTTAATGTTGCATTACATTACATTACATGACAACATTAATGACAAAAAAGACTAACTGACACATAAGACAATAAAGGGAGCAGGAGTCAAGATGGGAAGAGAGAGGGGGAAGCACACAAGTACAACATTTGAGAGCAGAGACTTCGGTAGATGTGTGGGAGGTAGAGGGCTTGGGGGTAGGAGGCATGTGAAGGGGAGTGGGAGAGGTGTAAAACACATGGACACTGCTAGAGCTTCCAGGAAAGAACCTGATGGTCACTCTGGCTGAGCTCCAGGGATCCTGTTTGGAGATGGGAGAAACTTCCAAAAGGACAATCATCAATGCAACACTCCACCGATCTGGGATTTATGGCAGAGTGGCCAGACGGAAGCCTCTCCTCAGTGAAAGACACATATGCATTGTCAGCTGTGAGATCTTATATAGACAGGTGTGTGCCATTCCAAATCATGTGCAAGCAATTGAATTTACCACAGGTGGACTCCAATCAAGGTGAAGAAACATCTCAAAGATTATCAAGAGAAATGGGAGGCACCTGAGCTAAATTCCAAGTGTCATAGCAAAGGGTATGAATACTTATGTCAATGTGATATTTCAGTTTTTTCTTTTTAATAAATTTGCAAAACTTTCTAAAATCCTGTTTTCTCTTTGTCATTATAGGGTATTGAGTGTAGATTGATGAGGGAAAAAATGAATTTAAACGATTTCAGCATAAGGCTGCAACATAACAAACTGTGAAAAAAGTGAAGGGGTCTGAATACTTTCTGAATGCACTGTATATATATACATATAAATATATATATATATATATATATATATATATATATATATATATATATATATATATATATATATATATATATATATATATATATATATATATATATATATATATATATATATATATATATACAGTGATCCCTCGTTTATCGCAGGGGTTACGTTCCAGAACCCCCCGCGATAGACGAAAATCCGCGAAGTAGCGACCATATTTTTATTTTATTATTTATATATATTTTAAAGCTTTATGACCCTCCCCACACTCTTATTAACCTTTCCCATACTCTTATAAACACTTCCTATACTCTTGAACACTTTTTACACTCTTAAACATACGTAATTTTAACAACATATAAAATTCTAATGGGTACTCACCATTGAAGATACTGTAGCGACCCATGGGTTCCCCAAGCAAGACCAGCATTAGAATCTCCTTGCTCCAGCCGGTGACGTCACCGGCGGGGATCCCCGGCGCCAGAGTGGCTGGTCACGTGACCGAAAAAGCGTGCCGCGCGTGCGGGTATAATCAGCTACACCTGTTGATCACGTGACCACCAAGCACGCCACGCTTGAGAGGCGTGGCTTTCGGTTTCTGGTTGTGCTTTATAATTCAGCCCGATATATATACAGACTTGGCATTTAATATGGAATTTTTTTTTGTGGGGGTGAACTTACTTTTCAAGATGACTTAGAACCAAAAGTTCATTGGAATTATGTTTAAATTATTCTAGATTTTGTTAATGTGACCTTTAAAAGAAACAAAAAACACATTTGACATTTCGAAGCAAATAAATTGATCCTTCAAAGTGATGTAAACTGATATCGAACTCAATTCACGGACAGTACTGTGTTAAACTTCTGTACGTTTTCCAGAAGTATCTCTTTATTTTGCACATTAGCCAAATTGTTTTTCAACAAAAACAAAAGTTAAATTACGACTGGGATTACGGACAGTAAAATTACAGTTCAGTACTTCGTGTAACCCCCACGAGCATTCAGGAGAGCACGTACACGTTGAGGCATGCTGTTCACGAGATTTGCCAAGGTTTGGACAGGAATCGCTTGCCATGCAGTGACAATAGCCTGCTGCAATTCACGCACAGGGGTCGGCTGCTGGCCCAAGTGGTCGATTTGACGCGTTAATTCTGCCCACAAGTTCTCTATCGGATTCATATCCGGGGACATGGCAGGCCACTCCATATGCTCTACACCATGGTCAGCAAGAAAGTGTTGGATCATGCGAGCACGATGAGGCCGTGCATTGTCATCTTGGAAGACGAAGTTTCCTCGAAAGGCTGCACGAGCAAATGGAGGCAATGTTTCTTCCAGAATGGCCCTGTACTTGAACTGGTTCAGGTTTCCATTCAGAACAACCAGGTCAGTTTTGCCCCTGCATGAAAAGCAGCCCAAACGGTCACCCCACCACCTCCAGCTTGGACTCTTGCACTATACAATCTTCGTTGTAGGCTTCATGCACTTGTATGCGCACTCGGGCACGGCCATCTTTACGATAGACCAGAAATCTAGACTCGTCACTGAAGGTCACGTGATTCCAGTGTCCTGGCTGCCATTGACGGTGCTCTCTGGCCCACTGCAATCGGCGCTGGCTGTGTTGTCTGGTCAGGCATGGCTTTCTCAGGGGACGCCTGGCACGATAGCCTGCTTGAACCAGTCGTTGGTTGACTAGCCTTCTGGCTACAGGCACATTTGTCAGTTGCTGCCACTCAGCCCTAAGCCGATTAGCTGACGGTACGGCCATTGCAGACTAACCGGTGCAGCTGGCGATCATCTCTCCTTGTGGTTCTGCGGGGACGTCCTGGCCCCGGTATTGGAGTAGGGACACCCCTCTGAGCATTTCGTTTCAGGATCTTTGACACCTGACCTTGAGTGATGCCATACTGCCGAGCAAAAGCACGCTGTTTCATGCTGGAATTTCGTAAAGCCACCACTCCATGACGAACAGCATTGTCGAGTTGACGGACCATCTCCAGAGGAAGCGGAAATAACTTTTGTAGATGTGCAGCAGTTGTTTTCCACTAATACAGAACGCAACAACCCTTATATACCCGATTGTGAAGCCAATCGTCAAACGTACCTGTCCTTACATTTTGTCATGCCACCTGTGATATAATCCTGTTATTGACTTCTTGCTGCGAAAGACAATCAGTGACATGGCTCTTTTAACAAAGACATCACCGAAGCGTAAAATAAACACCAGATTGATATACTGAGTTCAGAAAGTAAACCCAAGTCAAGAAAAAAAAAAAATTCCATATTAAATGCCAAGTCTGTATGTATATATATATATATATATATATATATATATATATATATATATATATATATA
>NC_136266.1:79296072-79361072 GCF_964187855.1 Myxine glutinosa | reverse complement strand
CACCCACAGGATAACCGAATAGCGGAAAGCATCCTCAAACTAAACATACAGCCGGTAGGGAGCATCATTTATAGAAGACTGATATTTACACTACGATCCAGGACCTGTTCTTTGAGGAACACATGCAGATGTTATGCATAGAGAGAGAGCACGCATGCCAGCATCGATACACCAACCCACGAGTGCCCTGTGGCCCTACGGCCTTTAATAATGTGCAGAGCACCCCGTCCAAGCACCAAAAGCACCACCCCATTATGCACAGTCAGCACCATCCGGTGCACCAATAAAATGTTCAATAATAAATGCACAATCAAGTGTCCATGGTCACCGGTGGTGTCGCAGCCGGCCGATGTTCTGCCGCTGGTCTTGCCTTCATGGAGTGCACTTGGCCTTCTGGCTTCTTTAGAAATAAAGAAAGGCGCCAACCGCGTCCATTTCTAAATTGTGGCCGTCAGGGGGGCCAACTAAAAGTGGTTCACCTGTATGGCATAGGTGCCACGTTGACCCAGAGGTCCATCCACGGGTGGTGCTTGACCGCAAAAGAACTGCGGTCCATTGTGGGCGGCCACAAAAATTGCGGTCCATATGGTGTATCGATCCAGGCAGCAAGCAGCGGAAGTACAGGCCCACAACTGCGGAGCCAGCACCTCTCTCGCCTCTCTCTCTGCCCCAAAGCCAGATCCTCGGAGGTGGGAGACAAAAGAAGACAAGTGAGTAAGGTGGTAAGGGCGCAAAAGTGCACGCAATTCAAGGTAATGCACACTGGGGGCACATGGGAACCAGGTGAGACAGGTACGTTCCTACCGTACGCCCCCCCCCCCACCAGGTAACCTACATTGCCCCTCCCTTACCCCTTACTGTATCCACAAAACACAACACTACCCATAAACATCTACTTTACACATCAACAAACGTCCCTACTGTCTTCCCCGTTCCTCCCATCAACCAAATTCGTCTTCTCTCCCTCCTAACCAATCAAATTTGCCATTTCCAACTCTCATCAAAATTTGCCATCTCCAACTCAACATCAAAATTTGCCATCTCCAACTCAACATCAAAATTTGCCATCACCAATTCATCATCAGTCCCTCCTAAGGAGGGAGAGATGGAATCACCCCAATGTCTCATCCACGTCGTGATGCGTCTCACAAATCCACACAGCAATTCTCCTTTCCTGCAACACAGAACAAAGGAACACAGGTGTGGAGTCATCATCATCACCTCAGGTAAGTGCCTGCGTATGGTGCGACAGGTTCATCAATCCTAACTATTTCCTAAATGACTTTAACAACTTTACATTACCCGGGGTCTTTCCCTGCCAATCCATTGGCCAACTTATACTATGGGTTCTAAAAACCAATTCCCATTGGCCAAACTGTGGTGCTTCTCAAGTTGGGGTCTCACTCCCCCGATTCATCACTCGGTGCCCCCGCACAATTTCGGTGGCTGGGTCGTGTGACGCTCTCAGCTGGTCCGCCCACCTGCACACCTCCACCACTGTTGTTGCCTACCGAGCTCACCTGCTCCTCACCCTAAGCTAACTAACTGGGGAAGGCCCTCTCGCACTCTCACCCCCTCAGCGCCCTCTCTGGCACGGCCTGCCCGATCCACACCCGGGATCCTCAGGCACCCACTGACACTAACGGCTCCCAGAGCCCACCTGCGGCCTCACCTGGCCGACATCTAACAGTGGCGGAGTGCCCAACCATTCACACTCATACTAACAGGCCACACGACCAGCCAATTTCACCACACCAATGCACCCATCCACAATACCATTCTGCATCCGCACCACAAATGCCAATATCAAACCACAATTTACCTATACCTTCCAACTATTCTTTAAACTACCCTCCCCGGGTACTCGTGAAAAGGGGTCCACTCTTCCCCCATCCACACCTTCGCACCATGCACACCACTCCGTACCACTTACTCCAACTCTCTCCACACCACTCATTCTCTGCTCCATATATTCCACACACCTGTACTTGCACACCTGTGCTCTCATACTTGGTGCCGCCTGCACCCTTCTCTCCCCCAAGCGCATTCGCGCTGATCCACAACACTCACTACTCATACACTGCTCCACACACCTGTCCAGTTCTCACACAGCATCATATCATCTAACTACTCCCCTCTGAAACTTGCGCTTCCCAGTCGTCCCTTGAAACTATTGCGCTCCCTCGTCATTATCATCCACTCTAATCTACCGGCGTCCCCTCTACAGGTATCCTTGTCACTAACTAACCTTAACGTTACCTAATGTCATCTTCGCTAGATCCCTACACACAATATCCTAACCCACCCGGGCTAGTTTTCACTGCCATACACCCCATAATCTATAGCGCATTTGCCCCCCCATGGGAAGGGTGGCAGGGATGCCACCCTTACCCACCGTCATACGGCGCGAGTGGGACCACCTCGTATGTGAGTCGTTGCCCGCCTGCCGGACCCCGTGCGTTGCCCCTTGCGGGGTCAGCGCGGGGCCGAACCGGCCGGGCCCCCACAGTACATTACCCCCAAGGGGCTCCCGCGCCTTCCCTGTCCCTCCAAAAACTACCCCTGTTGGTGTCGATGCATGGGTCACACTTCCGCAACCCGCTACCCATTCCATACCACCACAACCTTGCTCACTCACACCTCGCACCTCTCCCATCACCGGACCCTCTCGCTCGCACCCTCGTTCCATACCCTCCGGACCAGCCATACACCTCACTCTTGGCCTCTCACGAACATCCGGGTCCATCTCGACCCCC
Source organism: Myxine glutinosa (assembly GCF_964187855.1). NCBI lineage: Eukaryota > Metazoa > Chordata > Myxini > Myxiniformes > Myxinidae > Myxine > Myxine glutinosa. The sequence continues at coordinate 79,358,316 of NC_136266.1, read as the reverse complement.
AAGCTTATTAAATCACCTGGCGCATCATACGCACGACCATATTGGTCACCACTTACACCGGGTCCTCTTTCTCTTCGCTTCTCCTCCATCACCTGCGAATCCCTCATCCGGTTAATGAGCACATCATCACGATCCGAACACAGACTTTGGACCAATTCTTTTACTTCCTCCTTTATCTCTTTCTTATCCTCTCTCCATCGCTTCTTAATTTCGCTCACCCCTTCTTCCACTTCTTCTAATTTCTGCTTCACCTCCTTCATCTCCTCGTGCGCCCCCTTAAGTTCTTCCTCTAACTCCACCTTATTTTTTTCTATATGCTCCCGCACCTCCCGCTCTTTAACCTCCATCACCTCTACCACCTTGTTCATTTTCCTCGTCAGGTCCTCATGTACCGTCTGACACTCTTTTTTAATTACCCCTACGTCCTTTTTCATCTCCTTCTGTGTCGATTTTAAACCCTCTATTACCGCTGTGTTCTTCTTTACCTGATGCCCCAACTCCTTTTGTCCCACTGTCAGTTGTTCTACTCCCAGCGTCAACTCCTCTATACCACCTTGCAATTTTACAGTCCCCTTTCTCACCTCCTTCTCCATGCGCTCCTGACAGTTCCTCACCCCCTCGCGCACTCCTCCGACCTCCTCACTCACACCTCTTCTGATCTCTTCTCCCATCACTTGCATCTCCTGCCCAGATGCCACCCTCATCTGCTCCATTTCCTCCCTGTGAGCATCCAATTTAGTTTCTACCCCCATTCTGACCCCCTCTATCTGCTGCCCCATTTGTTTAACTTCCTTTTCTGCTTGGTCCCTCATGTCCCTCAATTTGCCTTCCATACTGTTTTCTAACCCCTCTAACCCCTTTTTCATCCCTTCCATTTGATTCTCTTGAGCGGCCATTCTGTTTTCTACCCCCGTTAACCCCTCCTGTATTTCCCCTAATCTATTGTCTAATCCCTCAAATTTGTTGTCTAGTCCCTCAAATTTGTTTCCTAATCCCTCTATTCTACTCCCTAACCCTCCGATCTGGGCCCCCATGTCCTCCCTCAATTTCTCGCTATTGGACCCCATCCTTTGTTCTAACCGTTGGCTATTGGCCCCCATGTCCTCCCTCAATTTCTCGCTATTGGACCCCATCCTTTGTTCTAACCGTTCGCTATTCTGGGCCATAAGGGCCTTCATTTGTATTAAAAAAAGGTTCAAATCCACCAGCGGCGCTGCTACGGTCGCGGGCGCGGTCGCCGTAGCCATCTGCGAGGCGCCATTTTGCGCGCCCGTAACCTCGTGCGCGAGGACGCCATTTTGCGAACCTGCCGTCCTCACTGCTTCGCTCTCCTCATGTCCCTCAATTTGGTCCTGGATCGACCCTGCCTCACTCTCCTCTACCGGAACCCAGCCGTCTTGATCTGCCATAGCGCGACTTTCAAAATTCGGGTTTTTTGTAAAACAAAACAATTTCCAACTGTTTGTAATTTTGAGCGCGTTAAGCACGCTTCGGGCCTCGTATCTCACTCCTCGACACCAATTGTTACGGGTAATAACACAATTGGTGTACAAAATTTGGGCTAAATAAATTTAGTCCCAGGTTCGAATCCCAACTCCTGACAACCAATTGTTACGGATCGCGGTTAGATGTTATTTCGACCGAGCGGTGGTGTATTACCGCGACCTAACAGTTATTCCCCGACTCTTCCCCAACTCACCCGATTCCACCCGAACGTTGGCCAAATCGCGCTACGCTAAATCAATGATTGGAAAGGACATAACGACTGGGATAAATGAAACGACGCAAGGGGTACAGTTCTCAAGACCTCCGGAGGAGGGTATAATTAGTGGTGGAGAAAAGGGGTAGATTACAAGGTAGAGTGAGGTAAAAGACACAGAAGAGATGGGCACTTAAATACAATCTTATCTTAGCCCAGACAGACCACAGACAAACGGGACAAGGCTGACTTACACAGGGATTGATGGCAGGAAGGGACAGGTAGTCGATAGCACAAGGTGCACCTTGGCTCGGGGACAGGATCAAGCACGGTCCAAGAGATGCAGGGAGGTCTCACTGCGCTCGGAAGGGACGTCTCTCTTTCTCCAAGCTCAGCGCGCATCTGACGTCACCTCCCTCTTCCTGCGCATGCTCAGCGGGGAGTGACACGCCCTCGGCTGGTTGGCTCCGCCCCATATGGGACCGGTCCGCCACTTCCATTGGGTGCGGGGGTTACCGGGCTCCGCCCTTGACGAGGAGCTGACAGGGAGCCCCTATTTGGTAACCCCGTCGAGCACATGTTCGATGGCGGCTCGCTGGGAAGGCCTCATGCCCTCCCAACACCCCCTACCAACCAAGCCGGAGTGAGGACGCGCACTCCCTGTGCACGCCGCCGCCGTTGCTGTTGTTGTTGTTGTTGTTGTTGCTGAACCGTGAGGAAGAGCTGCGGGGAGGTATTGGGAGGTCCTAAACTTCCTAACGGTGCCATACAATCACATTCTGGTGCAACGAAGGGTCAGAATTAATGGAAACGAGTCCTTAACTGACATAGACTAAGAATAACTAGCAAGATGTCCTATAGTTGTCTTACATGAGATGCGGTGAACCTGGGCACGACATTTAATGGGGGAAATAGGGGGAGCTCGGGTCTACAGAGTGTTATTTACAGAAAATGGGACGAGGGAATGGGGGATTGGGGATAGTTGGGAAGTATTGAGGAAATAGGGGAATATTTACAAGCGGATACGGATGGATGCAAATCCCATATCCGCAACAATATATATATATATATATATATATATATATATATATATATATATATATATATATATATATATATATATATATATATATATATATATATATATATATATATATATATATATATATATATACATATATATATTGTTACGGATCTCGGTTTCGGCACTCCCCTTACCGAGGGGGGTTTAATCTCCCCGTCTATCACACTGGCCGTCCTAGTCCTGGAGCCATGACGTCACTTCCGGTCAGCGCTGAATCGGGTAGTAGGCCAATTATACCTATGACCTAATTACCAGCGGCTTCCGGTAAGCAAGGAAATGAGTCCCGCCCGAGCCGCGGCTGTAATGGACATGACGAGCGAAGCGAGCCACGACTCAGTCCGTTAACAAAAGTACTAAACCCGACGATAGCGGTTGGCCAAATCGCGCCACAGGTACTCAATTGGAGACAGGACAAAAGCGATCCGGGGAAGAAGAAACCAAAGTAAGGAATAACAGGTATTTATTCACTATCTACAAAACCAAAACCAAGGAAGAAACGAAAGGTAGGACTGTACAGGAAGAAGAAGAAGCAGATACACAGGGCAACCTTAAAACAGTCTTATATTACAACCCCGGACAAAACAAACAGACTCACACGAACAGGAAATGGCAGGAAGGAATGGCTGGAAGGAGGAGAACGTCCAGGCAGACAGCAGGGCAGGAAGGTCCGGGCAAAAGCACAGCGTCGAGGTTGGCTCCAGTCCACGCTCCGGTCCACGCTCCGGGCTGTAGGCGAAACCCGGCGGCAGCTGCACGTATATTTTCACGCGCGCTGACAATGTGAATAGATCGCGTAATGTCAGCGGACCCACTCTTCTGCCTCACGATCCTTCACACTCATCTCCCTCTCACTCATCTCTTTGGACCTCTCACTCATCTGTACCTTCTCACTCGTCCCACGCAGCCGCTTTTATTGGCCGTTGATGTATCAAGCCGCCGGCTCCGATGACACGCCTACCGGTCGGCTCACCTCGGCGCTGGTTGGTCGGCAAGGGCTCGCTGGCTGCACCTCTGATGGTGAGTTCACGTGCCACACCTTGTTCTTGTTGTTCCGCCCCCTTTTTCCTCGGCTTGAGACCACGTACGTAATGGCGGCTTGGTGCCAGCAAACAGCCCATGGCAAACGGCAGCGAACGCTGCCCAACCGCTACTGCACTTTGAAGAGCGGGAGATGATTGGGGAAATTGAAAGGGGCCTATCTTATTTGATTAATGCAACGCAGATTCAACTATTGGGAACAGATCCTTAACTGAAACACATAATAATGGAATAAATACAGAGAGGTCCTATGGTGCTCTACGTGTTGTACATGGACTAACTAGGGTGTGATCTTTAACAAAGCCAAATAATGGGGATATTTACAGGGGATGATTTATAAGGGAAACATTTACTAAAATTTACAAAGTGAAGGTTCTAAAAACCGTAACACAGCACCCGTCTCTCCTCTCGGGCCGTCCCGGCCCGAAATAACTTTACATCATGTGACACTCAGGTGTAGGAATCCCCTACTATTAACCTTACCCTTGAGTGCGACAGTTTTAAAACAACTAAGTATATCCCACCTGCTACGTTGCATCCTACCTAACAGACTCACGCCCACAGAATAACCGAATTGCGGAATGGTCTTCAAACTATACATATACGGTGGGGAGCATCATTTACAATACACTAATTGGTATTTACAAAGCGAACCCAGGACCTGTCATTTTGGGAGACAAAAATATGTTTTTGAAAGAGGAAGGAGCATGCACTGCACTGCACCGATACACCATACCCACATGCCCGGGGATGCACAATTGATATGGCAGTGCACCCCCGAGCACAAGAGCATTACAATTCACCAAAGCACCAAAACACCAATAAGCACCAAAAGCACGAACAGCACCATCCAGTGCTCATTTCACACATTTCAATAATAAACAACTGATGACTTTGTCCTTGTCAGCTCCGGCTCTGCTGGCCGATGTTTCCTGATGTTGTCGTTCTTGATGTTGACTCTTCTTTGCTTGCGGCCTATTTGAGGATAATAAGAAGGGCACACAACGCGTCCACTTTTTTTAATTTATGGCCAACAGGAGCCAACTAAGGGTGGTCCACCTGTATGGCATAGGGGCCACCTCACCATGGTCCACAAGCAAACTTTTCTCTGGCCATCATGGCCGGTCCCAGCAGAGGGGCCAGGCCCCAACACATGGGGTCCATCAGTGTGGTGCTTGGCCACAAAAACGTGTGGTCCATAAAGTGGTGCTCGGCCGCAAGTCATGCAGTCCATAAGGTGGTGTACCGGTCCAGGCAGGCTGTGCAGCGGCGGCTCGGGCACACAAGTGCGGCTACCTGCGCACTCCCCTCGGACCCAAAATAAACAAGCCGTGAGTGGGGAAGGAAAGGCAAAGCAAGCATCGGGGCAGGGTCACAAGGGTACACATCAATACAAGGTAATGCAAGGTGAGGTGCGTATGGGAGAGAGAGCGGAGAAAGCTCGTCCCTACCATACGTCGCCCCCTCTGTCACTTACCCTACCCTTGCCCTTACCCTGTATTTACAAAATTCTACACATTTACAAATTCCGTCTCTATTGTCCTGTCTTCCCTATATCTCCCCTAATACCAAATTCGTCCACAATCCCTCCAACTAAATTTGCCATCAAGCCCAATTTCTCATCAATTCCTCCCAAGGAGGAAGAGATGGAACAACAAGCACAATGTCACCCCCACGTCATGATGCATCTCACCATTCCAAACATTTCAAAAATCACATGGTGTGGAGTCTTGTCACCCTGGTGAGTGGATGTAGATGGTGTGAAGAGATTTTCTCTAAACTACCTTCTCTATGACTTTAACACTTTTACTCTACCCGGGGTCTTTCCCTGCAAAACCATTGGCCATCTTACACTATGTGGTTCTAAGAACCGAACTCCCATTGACCAAACTGTGGTGCTCACCAACTTGGGGTCTCACTCCCCCGATTCTTCAACCTGTGCCTTCGCACAATTTCCGGGCTGGGTCGTGTGGCGCTCCCAGCTGGTCCGCTCACCTGCACACCTCCGCCACTGCAGTTGCCTCTCGAGCTTACCTGCTCCTTACCCTAACCTACCTGGGGAAGGCCCTCTGGCACTCTCACCCCCTACCGCCCTCTCTGGCATCGCTCTACCCGGGTCCGTCCTCCGGATCCTCTGGTCCCATTGAACAACTCTACTGGCTCCCAGAGCCTACCTGCGGCCTCACCTGGCCGACATCCTAACAGTGGCGGAGTGCTCAACCAATTACACTCACTAGCAGGCCACACGCCCAGCCAATTGACTCCACTAATGCACCCATCCAGCACTCTGTGCAACTACTCACACCACAGATGCCAATATCCAACCACAATTTACCTACTCCCTCGACCTACTTTTCAACTACCCTCCCCGGGTATTCGTGAAGGGGTCCATCTTCCCCATCCACTCCTTTCGCACCATCCACTCCACTCCACGTATTCCACACTACTCACTCCACACCATCCATTCCATACTCCATTCCATCTATTCCATACTCCATAACATCTATTCCATACTCCACTTATTCCATGCTCCATTTACTCCAGACCATATATTTCATGCAACCATTCCCCATACCTCCGTACTTTGCTTGCACACCTGTGCCCACACACCTGGTGTCACCTGCACACCTGGTGGCACTTGCACCCTCCTTTCCTCCAGGACTCATTCATCCAATACAACGCACTCAACTCAATGCACATCATGCCAATCATCATGCTCACCACAAAGAGGTTCCTGCACACACACTGCATCATCTAAGCTGACTACTCCCTTCTGAAACTCGCGCTTCCCAGTCGCCCCTTATACTATGCACAACCCACGTCGTTAACAACCATTCTAACCTATTCTACGTCCCCTCTACATGTATCATGTCGCCACTTAAATCTACAGTTACCTACTGTCATTTTTCTCTAAATTCCTATCAATTTATCCTAACCCTCCCGGGCTAGTTTGCACAGCCACCCCATAAACTAATGCTCATGTGCCCTGGATGGATGTGAGGGATGGTGGATTTACCATCCCTCTACATCGGGCATCTCTCACTATCACCCCCATCAAATTTTGCCCATCAAATTTTCCCAATTTTGCCAATCAAATTTGCCCATCAAATTTGCCAATCAAATTCACTATCCCTACCATCGTCCATTAAACTTCGAGCCTCGGTGTGGGACATTACATTTTCGAAGCTCGGCTTCGCAAAGCCGAGCAATGAATGCGGGTGGTTCGTCTACTGCGGTTGGGTCCATCCGGCACTCGATGCAGGGGAGGAGGTTTCATCGGGCCGAGATTCCGAGGTCCACCTCGGCGCGGAGCCTTTCGGTCTCCTGCCCGATGGCCCAATCTTGCCCGGCCGGAACGCCGCAACCACAAGGGGGTGCCGTTCCGACCCCTCCTACCTTCCCTTGAACCGAGCCGGTGGCTTTGCCTTGCAAAGCGTGGATGCGACCGTGCAGGGCGGGGCCCAGCCCGGATCGTGCGCAGCGCTCCGAACAGGAGCGACGCGACACTGATCCCCGCCGGCTCCCGCAATACACACAGCCCGGCACGGACCGAGGGCTCACGTCGGCTATACGTCGGGCTAGACGATAACCCGGTTAACGTCGATGCTCCCCGTACATGCTCACATGCATACGCGACCCCTTTTACACTCTCCACACATCCAGGTGTCTCCATACACTTTGTTATTGCACTTTCTCTTACACACCACCCAGGTACACTCATTCCGCTCCCGACTTCGTTACACACCTGACCACCGCACACCTCCTCGCACACCTTGGCGCACACTCATCGTTCGCACACGTCATCAACACACCTCCTCGCACCCACTCCTCGGTCACATCCTCTGTGACAACCATGGGTGTGCACTCTTTTGCACACCCAATCATGCGCTTCACCACCAACTCAGGTGTGCATTCCCGCACACGCTCAACCATTCTAGGTGTGCATTCTTTCTCACTCGCCACAACCAACTCGCACTCCGTGTCACTCTCACCACCACACTCTGTCGTGCATTCATTCTCACTCTCGACAGCACACTCTGTTATCATGCAATCCTCTGTTACACACCTTTCTCGCGCCCCTTCTTGTGCACCCTCTCCCGGTACATACTCCGTACCACTCATGGGGGTGCATTCTTGCACACACCCAATCACCACCGCACACCCTGGCTCACCAATACCTTTCGCACTCCCCATAGTCAGACATCCTCGCACACATCCTCTTTCCACGCACTCTGCAGCAGTCGCACACCTCACCAGCGGCCTCTCACGAACGCCTGGGTCTAGACCAACACCCAAGCTCGCTGAATCTCCCCTCACATCATACACATTTCCGAGCATATCGCCACTCACCTTGGCGCCTCTTCTCCTTCGCTCCTCCTCCGCCACCTGCAAACTCTGTATTTGGTCAGTAAGCACATCATCACACTGTGAGCACAGACCTTGCACCAATTCCATCACCTCCTCCTTTATCTCTTTCTTAGTCTCCCTCCGTCTCTTCTTAATTTCACTCACCCCCTCTTCCACTTCCTCTAACTTCTGCTTCACCTCGTTTATTTCCCGGTGCACCCCTTCAATTTCTTCCTCTAATGCTACCTTCGTCATCTCCATGTGCTTCCTCACTTCTCGTTCTTTCATCTCCATTGTCTCTACCACCTCCTCTAACCTCTCCGTCAGTCCCTCATGTACCGTCTGACATTCCTGCTTTGTCGCCATTAATTCCTTCTTCATCTCTTTTTGCGTCGCTTTCAACCTCCCTATTACCGCCGTGTTCTTTTCCACCTGCTCCCCAAGCTCCTTCTGTCCCACTGTCAGCTGCCCTACTCCCTGTGTCAACTCCTCTATACCCCCTTGTAACCTCGCCATGCTCTTCCTCATCTCTTTCTCCATGCGCTCCTCACTCCGCTTCACCTCGTCGCGTACTCCCGCGACCTCTTCGCTCACTCCGCGCCTTATATCCTCCCCCATCTCTCCCATCTCTTTGGTAGATGCCGCCCTCATCTGCTCCAAATCATTCCTTTGGGCATCCAATTTACTTTCCAACCCGTTTTTTACCTCCTCTATCTGATCCCCCATCTGTATAATTTCCTGGGCAGATAGCTCCCCTATTTCCCTCAATTTGCCTTCCCTATTGTTTTCTAACCCCTCTAACCCATTCTTCACCCCTTCCATTTGGTTCTCCTGGGTGGCCATTCTATTTTCCAACCCTGTTAACCCGTCCTTTAGTTCCCCAATTTGGCTACCCACGTCCTCGAATTGGCCCCCTAATTTGCCCTCTAATCCTTCCAATCTGTTGTCTAACCCCTTAAATTTGTTGTCTAACCCCTCAAATTTATTGCCTAACCCCTCAAATGTATTGTCTAACCCCTTAAATTTGTTGTCTAATTGCTCCAATTTGCTGTCTAACTTCCCAATTTGGTCACTGGTACCCCTTGAATCGTACCTCATTTCTCCCATATCCTTCCTCAATCCCCCTATTTGGCTTCCCAGTCTATTTTCCATTTGTTCACTCGTCTTGACCATAAGGGCCTCCATTTGTATCAGGAAGAGGTTCATGTCCACCGGTGCTGCAGGCTCGGCTGTCGTGACCATGTGCGAGGCGCCATTTTGTGCCCCTCTAACCTCGTGCGAGGCACCGCCATCTTGTGCGCCTGCAACCCCCTCTACCGCATCCTCATTGCTCTCATCTTCCCTCTCCCCCAATTCCTCCCCGGGGTCCTGGGTCGATTCTACCTCCTCATTCTCCCCTATCGGCACCCGATCGCCTTGATCATCCATGGCACGATTTAAAAATTTAGATGTTTTAATAAAATTTCGGCCGCTCGTAACAAAGTTTGACCAAATTTTTTAGATGTTTTAAAAATTTGGTTCCGGTCCAAATCCCAACTCCTCGACACCAATTGTTACGGATCTCGGTTTTGGCACTCCCCTTACCGAGGGGGGTTTAATCCCCTCGTCTATCACACTGGCCGTCCGAGTCCTGGAGCTATGACGTCACTTCTGGTCAGCGCTGAATAGGGTAGTAGGCCAATTATTCCTATGACCTAATTTATCAGCGCCTTCCGGTAAGCGATGAAATGAGCCCCGCCCGAGCCGCGGCTGTAATGGACACGCCGAGCGAAGCGAGCCACGATTCAGGCCGTTAACAAAAGGACTAACCCCGACTATAGCGGTTGGCCAAATCGCGCCACAGGTACTCAATTGGAGACAGGACAAAAGCGATCGGGGGAAGAAGAAACCAAAGTAAGGAATAACAGGTATTTATTCACTATCTACAAAACCAAAACCAAGGAAGAAACAAAAGGTAGGACTGTACAGGAAGAGGAAGAAGCAGATACACAGGGCAACCTTAAAACAGTCTTATATTACAATCCCGGACAAAACAAACAGACTCACACGAACAGGGAATGGCTGGAAGGAGGCGAGGGTCCAGGCAGATGGCAGGGCAGGAAGGTCCAGGCAAATGCACAGCGTCGACGTTGGCTCCAGTCCATGCTCCGGTCCACGCTCCGGGCTGTAGGCGAACCCCGGCGGCAGCGGCACGTATATTTTCACGCGCGCTAACAATGTGAATAGATCGCGTAATGTCAACGGACCCACCCTTCTGCCTCATGATCCTTCGCACTCATCTCCCTCTCACTCATCTCTTTGGACCTCTCACTCATCTCTTTGGACCTCTCACTCATCTGTACCTTCTCACTCATCCCTCGCAGCCGTTTTTATTTTCCGTTGATGTATCAAGCCGCTGGCTTCGATGACACGCCTACCGGTCGGCTCACCTCGGCGCTGGTTGTCCGGCAAGGGCTCGCTGGCTCCACCTCTGATTGTGAGTTCACGTGCCACACCTTGTTCTTGTCGTTCCACCCACTTTTTCCTCGGTTTGAGACCGCGTGCGTAATGGCGGCTTTGTGCCAGCAAACAGCCCAAGGCAAACGGCAGCGAACGCTGCCCAACCGCTACTGCACTTTGAAGAGTGGGAGACGATTGGGGAAATTGAAAGGGGCCTCTCTTATTTGATTCATGCAATGCAGATTCAACTATTGGGAACAGATCCTTAACTGAAACACATAATAATGAAATAACTACAGAGAGGTCCTATGGTGCTCTACGTGTTGTACATGGACTAACTAGGGTGCGATCTTTAACAAAGCCAAATAATGGGGATATTTACAGGGGATGATTTATAAGGGAAACATTTACTAAAATTTACAAAGTGAAGGTTCTAAAAACCGTAACAATATGTATATATACATATATATATATACATATATATATATACCCATACATATATATATATATATATATATATATATATATATATATATATATATATATATATATATATATATATATATATATATATATATATACTGTTACAGACGCGGTTTAGATGTTATTTTACCGAGCGGTTGGTATTACCGCGTCCGAACAGTTACTCCCCGATTAGAACCCGATTCCACCCGACGTTGACCAGATCGCACCGCAAATATTCAATCGGGAAACCTCTAAAGCGACCGAAAGAGAAGGAAAAGAGAAGAAGACAGAGTACGGAGGAAGAACAGATTTATTATACACACACAAGCAAAAAGGAAGAGCGACCAAAATTATTTACAAGCAATGGATGGAGAAAGCAGTCACACAGTGCATCGTTAGCTTATTCTATTCAATTTACTTAACCCCAAGACAACGAGTAGGACAGACGACGTTCACACTTACACGGGGGATATTGCAGGCAGGTAGGGCTTGAGGTGGATTGCTGGAGAGGGAGGCAGGGTCGGAGGCAGCAGCTCTCAATTCCTCGCGGTTTTTGGCGGGAAAACCCTTCGTCGCGTATCCGCTGCCGATGCTGTAGACGTCACGCGCTGGCTCGGGCACACCTGCTCCTCTCCTTCTGGTGGAGCCGTCTCCCTCCTTTCAGCGCGTCTCTCCAAAGCTGGTTTCCTTTCCGAGTACCTCTCCTCTTTGGCTTGGAGTGTTTCGCATCTCACCGCTCCTCTTGGTGTCGCCTCTTCGCTCATCTCCCAGGTCATCTGCTGAAGCAGTCCCTTCCCGTCGCTTTTATTACCCCGGGCGGAATCAAGCCGCCGGCTGCGAGGGCACGCCTACCGGGTCGCTCACCGCGGTGCTGATTGGCCAAGTGGGGTTGGCTCACTCCTCCCCTCTATGACGAGGTGGAGACACGCCTTTCTTCTCCGAGATTAGCACATGGGCAATGGCGGCTTGCGGGATTGAACACCACTCGCACCCCTTTTGAAAGGAACTTTGGAGAGCGGAGATGTTTGGGGAAATTGAAAGGGCCTACGCTTATTTTGTTTGATACAATGCAAAGTCAATCTAGTGGGAAACACATATTTAGCCTACATAGAATAAGGAAATACACTATTTAAAAAGATATATCGTGGCCTGCGTGTAAGTTTCATGGAATTAACTAGGAGGACGGCTGCGACCATTATTTACATTACGAGGGTGTTACACATAACAAAACCATACTTTTTTACATTCGTTACACTTCCTCTAAAATTGTTGCACTTCTCAAAAACCGTTACACTTCTCAAATTCGTTACACTTCTCAAAACCGTTACACTGCACCCTCCTTTTTTCAGGCCCGTTCTCGGGCCTACAAAACTTTAACTTAGTGTGACACGTAGGTGTAATTCCCTCTACAATTAACCTGACCCTGAGTGTGACAATTTTAAAACACAAATAAGTATGTCCCCCTATTGCATTGCACCCTGTCTAACAGACTCAAGCCCACAGCTAACCGAATTACGGAATTATTCTCAAACTATACATTTACGGTGGGGAGCATTATTTACAATGACGTGATTTCTTATTTACAACGCAACCCAGGACCTGTGTTTTTTTTTTTTGTTTTTTTTAGGGAACAAGAAAAAGAAATTCCTGTTGGGAGGGAGGAGACAGCACGCATTGCATCGATGCACCAGTACCAATACCACCAAAGCACCCAAAAGCACCAAAAGCACCACAAGCACCACAAAGCACCAAAAGCACCACTCGGTGCGCAGTCACCATGGTTCATAATAAACACAACAAAACAACTGGTGGTGGTCTTCTCTTTCTCTGCTGGGCCGATGTTCTTCCCGACGTCTTCTGGCTTCATGCGGCCTACTTGGAAATATAAAAAGCACAACCGTGTCCATTTTTATTTAGGGCAACAGGGGCCAACTAAGGGTGGTCCACCTGTTTGGCATAGGTGCCACCTTACCGAGGTCCGCAAGCAAGATTCCCTGGCCACTATGGCCGGTCTCCAACAGAGGTGCCCTGCCCCAGAACCTGGGGTCCATCAAGTGGTACTTGGCCGCAGAACAGCGGTCCATAAAGTGGTACATCAACGCAATGCATGCTGGTTCTGGGAATCTCGTGCGCACAATGGCCACCTCACGCACGCTCCCCTCGGCACCCAATGGCGCACAGGTCCTCAAGTGGGAGACAAAAGGGGGGAAGACAATTGAGCGAGGGGTAAGGTCACAAGGGTACACGTCAATAAGGCAATGCAAGGCGAAATGCGTACGGAGGGGGAAGTGAGAAAGCTCGTCCCTACCGTACGTCACCCCCCTGTCACCTACACTACCCTTGCCCTTACCCCATATGTACAAAATCTACACATTACCAATTCGTCACTACTGTCACGTCTTCCCCATATTTCCCCTATACCAAATTAGTCTCCACAATCCCTCGACTTCAAAATTTGCCATCACCAATTCATCATCAATCCTCATAAGGAGGGAGAGATGGAATTACGCACAATGTCACACCCACGTCATGATGCGTCTCACAATTCAAACATTTGCATCATAAAAAATAATCAAAACATGGCATGGTGTGGAGTACCTGTCACCTCAGGTGAGTGGATGCAGATGGTGCGAGGAGACTTCATCCTAACTACTTTCTAAATGACATTAACACACTTTACACTACCCGGGGTCTCTCCCTGCCAATCCATTGGCCAACTTACACTATGGGTTCTAAAAACCAATTCCCATTGACCAAACTGTGGTGCTTCTCAATTTGGGGTCTCACTCCCCCGATTCATCTCTCGGTGCCCTCGCACAATTTGTGGGCTGCGACGTGTAGCTCTCCCAGCAGGTCTACCCACCTGCACACCTCCACCACTGCAGTTGCCACCCGAGCTTACCTAGCTCCTCACCCTAACCTAACTAACTGGGGAAGGCCCTCTCCTGGCTCTGTCACCCCTTGGTGCCCTCTGGCACTGGGCTACCCGGGTCCGTCCTCCGGATCCTCGGGCCCCATCCACAACAACTACTACCGGCTCCCAGAGCCCACCTGCGGCCTCACCTGGCCGACATCCTCACAGTGGTGGAGCGCCCAACCAACTACACACACTAACAGGCTACACGCCCAGCCATTTCCACAACACTAATGCACCCATCCAAAGACCATTCTTTCACCCGCACCACAGATGCCAATATCCAACCACAATTTACCTGTACCCTCTACCTAACACTTACACTACCCGCCCCGGGTATCCGTGATGGGGGTCCCCTCTTCCCCCATTCACACCTTCGCACCATCCACTCCACTCCACCATTTCCACCATACTCACTCCACGACCATCCATTCCAATACTCCATTTATTCCACACTACCATTCTCCATACCTGCTGTTGCACACCTGTGCCCTCACACCTGGTGCCACCTGCACCCTCCTTTCTTCCTGGACCATTTGGTCATCACAATACACATCATCATCACTCACTCATACACTGCTCCATACACCTGTTCAGTTGCACACCTGTGCAATCACACCTGTTCAATCCTCAAACACACGGCATCATCTCATCTAACTACTCCCCTCTGAAACTTGCGCTTCCCAGTCGTCCCTTTAAACTATTGCGCTCCCACGTCATTATCATCCACACTAAACTACCTGCGTCCCCACTACAGGTATCAGTCACTAACTAAACTTAACGTTACCTAATGTCATCTTTGCTAGATCCCTACACACGATATATCCTAACCCACCCGGGCTAGTTTTCACTGCCATCAACCCCATAAGCTAGTGCGCATTTGCCCCCCTCCACCTGTGAGGGATGACAGAGTTGCCATCCCACCACATCGGGGAGGTCCTACTATCAATTTCGCTCGTCCAAATCCAACAAATCAACAATTTGCCATTTACCGCTAATCACCGTACCATCATCAAATTTTGCTTTTTTTTTAATTTCGGGGCCAAAACACTATCCTCATCTCCCGTCTACTTATTAGATCCTCTCGGTGCGCCAATTCCCTTCTAAAGCTCGGCTTCGTACAGCCGAGCAATGAATGCGGGTTCTTTTGTGCCAGCGGCTGGATACGCCCCGCATTCGGGGCAGGGACGGGGGCTTACGCGGGCCGAGATCCCATGCACCACCTCGGCGTGGAGCCATCCAATGTCCCGATCTCGACCTGCCGGAACGTCTCAATAGAAAGTGGTCGCCATGACGACCCTTCCTATCGGGCTGCCCGCTCCGCCTAGTGGAGCCCGGACGCGGCCGTTCCAAGCGAGGCACAGCGTGGATCGCGTACGGCGGTTCTTTCAAAACCGCCGTGGTTCGGATCCCCGCAGGTCCTCGCGGCACGCGAAGCTGCCTGACGCGCACCGAGGGCCCGATTCGGCTATAAGTCGTTCTAACCTCTAACCCGGTTACCGTCGATGCTTCACCTGCATGCTTACATGCATACGCTACCCCTTTCTTGCTCATACCTCCAGCTGTTCCCATGCTCCTCGTACCTTTCCTTACACACCTCGGTACACTCATTCCGCTCACCGACTTGGTCACACACCTGACCACCGAACACTTTGGCACACATTCGTTGTTCGCACACCTCACCAACACACCTCTTCGCGCCCCTTCCTCGGTCACCTCCTCTGTGACAACCACAGGTGTGCTCTCACCCGCACACCCAACCACGTGCCTCACGACCAACTCAAGTGTGCATTCCCACACACGCTCTACCACTCCAGGTGTGCATCCTTCCATTCCAGGTGTACATCCTCGCTCACCTGTCACAACCAACTCACGCTCCGTGCCACTCTCACTACTTTCACCTCCATTCTTGACAGCGCACTCACCCTTACTCTCGACAGCACACTCTTTCCTCATGCACCCGTCCGTTACACACCTTTCTCGCGCACACTTTTCCGTTACACCCTCTGTAACGCTCACCACAGGCGTGCATTCTCCCTCACTCTTGACAGCGCACTCTTTCCCCATGCACCTGTCCGTTACACACCTTTCTCGCGCATCCTCTTGCGCACACTCTTTCGTTACTTCCTCCGTAACACTCACCACACCGCGCTTCCCTGTACCCCCTCACACACGCGCTTCGACCAACTCACTCTTGACGGCACACTCTCCCGTTACATCCTCTGTAACACTCCTCACTACGCGCTTCCATGTGCTCCCTCACACACGCGCTACGACCGACTCACTCTCGACAGCACACTCACTCCTTGGCGTGCACTTTTTCCTCACACACCCCATGGTCGGACATTCTCGCACACCTCTTTCTTCGCACACCAGACCTGTCGCACACTTCACCAACGGCCTTTCACGAACACCCGGATCCAAACCAATCCCCAAGCCGACTGAAGCTTTCCTCACATCATATACATTGCCACTCACCTCCGTACCTCGTCGTCGCACCTCCTTTGCCACCTGCAAACTCTTTATTTGGTTAGTGAGCATCACATCATGAGTTGAGCACCGACCTTGCACATATTCCATCACCTCCTCCTGGATTTCTCTCTTAGTTTCTGTCCGTCTCTTCTTAATTTCACTCACCTCTTCTTCCACTTCCTCTAATTTTTGTTTAACCTCTTTTATTTCTCGGTGCGTCTCCTCAAGTTCGTCCTCTAAGGCTACCGTGACCGTTTCTATGTGCGTCCTTACCTGCCGGTCCTTTGTCTCCATTATCTCTGTCACCTCGTCCACCCTCATTGTCAGTTCCTCACGTACCATCTGACATTGCTTCTGTGTCGCTATTAATTCGTTTTTAATGTCCTTTTGTGTCGCTTTTAAACCCCCGATGATTGCAGTGTTCTTTTCCACTTGGTCCGCTAGTTCCCTTTGTCCGACTGTCAGCTGTTCTACTCCCTTCGTCAGACCCTCTATGCCCCCCTGTAACCTAGCCGTATTATTCCTCACCTCTTTCTCCATACGCTTCTCACCTCGCTTTACCTCCTCGCGTAGCCCCGAAACCTCCTCACTCACACCTCGTCATATTTCATCCATCTCTTTTGTAGATGCCACCCTCATCTGTCCCAATTCATCCCTCTGAGCATCCAGTTTACTTTCTAACCCGATTTGCACCTCCTCTATCTGGTTCCCCATTCGTTTGATTTCCCGGGCAGATTGTTCCCCTATTTCCCGCAATTTGTCCTCCATCCTATCTTCTAACCCCATTAACCCATTTTTCACCTCTTTTATCCCGTTGTCTAACCCCTCAAAATTATTGTCTAACTTCCCAAATTTCTTGTCTAACTCCTCAAAATTATTGTCGAACTTCCCAAATTTCTTGTCTAACTCCTCAAAATTATTGTCGAACTTCCCAAATTTCTTGTCTAACTCCTCACCGGTACCCCTCGCTTCGTCCCTCATTACCCCCATTTGGTTTCCCATTACCCCCATTTGGTTTCCCAAGTCATTCCTCAGGTCTTCACTTGTCTGGACCATGAGCTCCTTTATTTGTTCCATACTGTCGTTTTTTTTCTGCATTTCCACCATGAATTGGGCCATGAAGGCTTGTATTTGGGCCGCGCTCATTGGTTCCGTGACCGTGGCCCCCTCAACCACGTGCGCGAGAGCGCCATTTTGTGCGTCTGAAACCTCCGCAACCACATTGCTATTTTTCTCCTCCTCCCTTTCCTCCACATACATTTCCCCGAGGTCCTGGGTCGATTCCACCCTGTCTATCTCTCCCACCGACATCCGATCGCCTTGATTGTCCATGGCGCGATCTCAAAATTCGGGTTTTGCTTTAAAACAAAACAAATTTCGTCAGCTCGTAATTTTGACCAAAAATTTTTTTTTCTACACGTTTTAAAAATTTGGTTCGGGCCTCGAATCCCACTCCCAGACACCAATTGTTACAGACGCGGTTTAGATGTTATTTTACCGAGCGGTTGGTATTACCGCGTCCAAACAGTTACTCCCCGATTAGAACCCGATTCCACCCGACGTTGACCAGATCGCACCGCAGATATTCAATCGGGAAACCTCTAAAGCGACCGAAAGAGAAGGAAAAGAGAAGAAGACAGAGTACGGAGGAAGAACAGATTTATTATACACACACAAGCAAAAAGGAAGAGCGACCAAAATTATTTACAAGCAATGGATGGAGAAAGCAGTCACACAGTGCATCGTTAGCTTATTCTATTCAATTTACTTAACCCCAAGACAACGAGTAGGACAGACGACGTTCACACTTACACGGGGGATATTGCAGGCAGGTAGGGCTTGAGGTGGATTGCTGGAGAGGGAGGCAGGGTCGGAGGCAGCAGCTCTCAATTCCTCGTGGTTTTTGGCGGGAAAACCCTTCGTCGCGTATCCGCTGCCGATGCTGTAGACGTCACGCGCTGGCTCGGGCACACCTGCTCCTCTCCTTCTGGTGGAGCCGTCTCCCTCCTTTCAGCGCGTCTCTCCAAAGCTGGTTTCCTTTCTGAGTACCTCTCCTCTTTGGCTTGGAGCGTTTCGCATCTCACCGCTCCTCTTGGTGTCGCCTCTTCGCTCATCTCCCAGGTCATCTGCTGAAGCAGTCCCTTCCCGTCGCTTTTATTACCCCGGGCGGAATCAAGCCGCCGGCTGCGAGGGCACGCCTACCGGGTCGCTCACCGCGGTGCTGATTGGCCAAGTGGGGTTGGCTCACTCCTATGACGAGGTGGAGACACGCCTTTCTTCTCCGAGATTAGCACATGGGCAATGGCGGCTTGCGGGATTGAACACCACTCGCACCCCTTTTGAAAGGAACTTTGGAGAGTGGAGATGTTTGGGGAAATTGAAAGGGCCTACGCTTATTTTGTTTGATACAATGCAAAGTCAATCTAGTGGGAAACACATATTTAGCCTACATAGAATAAGGAAATACACTATTTAAAAAGATATATCGTGGCCTGCGTGTAAGTTTCATGGAATTAACTAGGAGGACGGCTGCGACCATTATTTACATTACGAGGGTGTTACACATAACAAAACCATACTTTTTACATTCGTTACACTTCCTCCAAAATTGTTACACTTCTCAAAAAACCGTTACACTTCTCAAATTCGTTACACTTCTCAAAACCGTTACAATACATATATACAGTATATATATATATATATATATATATATATATATATATATATATATATATATATATATATATATATTATATATATATATATATATATATATATATATATATATATATATATATATACAGTATATTATATATATATATACAGTATATTATATATATATATACAGTATATATATATATATATATATATATATATATATATATATATATATATATATATATATATATATATAATATACATAATATATAATATATATATATATATATATATATATATATATAATATACATATATATATATATATATATATATATATATAATATATATAATATATATATATATATATATTATATATATATATAAATACATAATATATTGTTACAGTTCTCCGCCACCCTTCTTACCCTTACCAAGGGGGGGATTAAGCCCCTTGTTCTTTCTGGGCTTGGCGGAACCGAGAGACTTGAAACGCCTCTTCAGGGCAAACGCAAGGTAGGGTTTCGGACAATCCTCGCTCGTACCTAAATCCCTGCGCCGCCACGGAAGTGGGGAAGCAAGCCTCGCACGAGCCCCGTGTAATTTGTGGTACACCGAGTGGATTGCGTACCACGTTGTCCATGCAGTCACCGTTAATTATTGGACCCCGATTCGAGCGGTTCTATTCGTACCACGCTTAGTCAATGGTGGAAATGACAAGAACAATCGAATGGAAGGAAGAACACAGGTTTAATTATTATTCCCACATGTATGTACAATGATCGGTAGACGCAGAGACACAGAGCAGCACTTAAACAGTCTTATTCTTAACTCCCAGCCTCGGGCCCGTCACACTCACACATTGAATTGCAGGCAGGATGCTGTTCTGGTCAAACGCGCCGAAGTGGTCGTCCAGGAACAGCCCCGTCCGGCTCTCCACGGTCCCAGCACGTCCCGCGAAGAAGGCATGCAGGCAGTGGAAGGATCCTCGTAGCGCGTCTCCCAAACAAAAGGCAGCCAATGAGGTAGGAAGGAAAAGTACACGTCTCTCAGCGCGGCTGGCGGTTACACAGCGCGTTATCACTCGCGTAACTCAATGCACTATATGCGGCTCGGCTTCAAGCTCAACCGAGCGTCACTTCATACCAGCGCGTATCCTGGTTCATGCGCATCTTCCTCCACTCAATGCCAACTCAGTCCTCGTACCTCGATTGCTGCTTGAACTCCTGGGTGCCAACTCCTCACGCACTCTCTCCTTACTGCTCGCGAGTCCTCATGGGGCTTTGCGCGACAGGTTATATCGGTACGCCCCGAACCTTATCGAACCCTCTCAAGCCTTCCAACCATGCCCTGTGACGGAGTGCTGCTGCCACACCCTGTGAGCCCTGATTGGCAGCTCACGCTTACCGTCAGCTTCTCTGCCGCCCTCATTCGGTCCCGCCCCGACCCTCCTAGCCGGCCTCGTGTTAATTCGCGCCAAAAAGTCAAAGGCAGCCCGAAGAGACGTAAGATGATGGAGGCGGCATAGGACAATGGAAGCGATGAAAGGACCTATTCTCTTTACTCTACTCAACGCAAAACTAACACAGGAAAAGGACTAAGCTCACAAATACTAAGAAATAACTGAACTATCGCGAGGCTACATGTTTGTGTGACTAACTATGAGGGGGAAATTTAATCTTTATGATACTCACTGTTACCAAAACTCAAAACCGCAACAATATATATATATATATATATATATATATATATATATATATATATATATATATATATATATATATATATATATATATGTCAAGTAGTAGATTTGTTATTGCCTAAAGTTCAGTTATAGACGTTGGATGCTAATGTGTTATGATTTAAATCTGGTTTAAAAATGCTATTTTCATGAAGTTAATAAAGGGTTTTTGCTTCGTTTTAGTTTTGGATGAGGAGAGGCTCGCTGAGGTCATGCTGAACAAATTGTATACGTGTGCTTTTTTCGAGGCTGGTCGTAAAACCACGCCCACATGCGCTTGTTTTTGCGTAATGCTAGTAGAATGACATGAACCTATCGTTAACCATATATATATTTTGTTTTAATCACTGCAACGCATGACTCTGTATAAACATGCTTTGGATTACTCATGTACACAAACCCATAAAATATATGGGTTTGTTTGGCTAAGCATACACTCTCCTCTTTGTGAGTTATATTTCTGTTTTCTCGGAGCCCAGAGAAACAATTGGTCCAAATGATAAGGAAGGGCTGACTCCCCCGAATGATAACGGTGGGAGGGACTCTCGCCAGTCGCTTCGTTCTCTCGGAGATTTTCTGATAATCATATTCGTATATAAGTGAATGAGAATCAAGGCGTTTTCAGGAAGGCTTGACTTGGCATGTTCTTGCTGTAGCTTGCTGTAGATGTCTTGTCTCCTCCGGATCTGTATAAGTTGGTTTTTAATAAACTGCGTCATTTTTCAGGCTATTTGTGGACTTCTTTTGCAAACGAAGAGCTGATTCTTCACAGATGGTACCAGAAGTGGGGTGTCAACAGACGCGGAGGACGGGAAACGGAGCCCGAGGGACAGGAGGAAGGCTGACCTGAGGCCGGCGCCGGCACGTTGATTTGATTAAAGGTGGGAGTTGTTTTATATCAGAGGGCTATTATTCCAAATTCGTACCTTCCTCCCTCGCGCGGGTTCAGTCTCCTTGTCTTCCGCGCTGTCTGCACTCGAACAGAAATTGTAAGTAGAGGCTCATTTAGGCCTCAGAATGACGTAGCTTTGTTAAAGCCAGGATAAACAAGTAAGGATACAAGTAAGGACTTAACAGTAAGCTTAAAGTTACAGTTAGCACCAGGAGGGGAAAATGAGGTCGGACAGCCATATAGGTTGAAACCGGGTGGCCAAGATTTTTCCAGGAAGGAACAGCCCAGAGACAAGATGGGGTATGCCATTGCATGCCAGGGAAGGAGGGCTGTGGTTAACTTAGACGGCCAAAGGGACATGGCCAGGAAGGGTGAAATGCGTAGGTACCAGGTAGGTTTGACAAGAAGGTAGTGACAACTACGAGGTCAAGCCAGGAAGCTCTAGACTAAGTTCTAGACAAGAGGTCCAGATAAAGCAGGCCAGGATCTGGTGGACAAGAGAAAATAAATAAGCTCACAGGAAATGGGCCAGGTGGCCACAGGGTGAGAAGGACAGGTTAGGTTTTGAAATATTGAAAATTGAAGCAGGAGCTGCATTGTAGGAATTTGAAGCTTCAGAGCCAAAGGAAGCAAGTTCAGGAAGCAAAGTTCAGGACAAAACAATTAAGGAGGTAGTTAAACAAGTAAATCAGCGAGTGATGCCGCTGGACCAGATACCAGACCAAGACCCCCCACCCCCCCAAGACCTGAGCTCAGTCCCAGGGCTCTAGGCAACACCCCAACACCCCGCCCTGCCTTCCTTTTTTCCACCTCAACCCGTCCAACCCGTCCCAAAAATCCTTTTTCCTTGAATGAGAGACGTAATATGAATGAGGATATGAATGAGGAATGAATGTATATTGGGATATTAATTGACGTGTGTGTCTGGCCAATGTGTTTGTCTGTGTGTCAAGTGCAAAGCAGAGGGTTTCGGTGTGAAACTTTGTAAGCGATCTGCTCGACTTGGGGGAAATTCAGGCCGGGAATGTCCATTTTAACGTCTATCCGAGAGAACAGGCGAGGTCCTGAACTGAGTCCGGATTTTCATCTGTTTGGGAGTTGTTTGGGAAGCGAATTGATATAAATCGGGTCAGGAAAGCACCCGGAGTGCCCTTGTCGATCTACTGTTGATATGAAGCGGTTTCTTGGAGATGGTTGCAGAATTCGAATCAATATGTGTGTTTTACTTGAATTGAAGAGTTCATTCAATGGCAGATATTGTGTATTGTATGTGTGGGATGTATCGCTGAGGCAGCTCACCTTTGGAATTGGTGTCATATAGTGCATTTTGGATCAGAGAGGTCAAGCGTCGGAGATCCTGTTTTTTTGCGATGTAAACCCCGCCGCGAACGCGAATAGAGCGGCGTGCAGGGAGTGTTGGGATTCGTGTGGAGGCACGAGGGTGCGCGCCAAGACGGGGGGGGGGGCGGCGTGGCGTCGTCGCGTTGAGATGGTTGTGCCAGGTCGATCGGCGATCTCTGAATTTAAATCGGATTTTTGTCATGTGTGTTGTGAAATTAAACGTCTATCCGAGAATCCTGGCAATGTTCGTTTAATTATCTGCTCAGAGTGCTGGCGATAACTCGCCCACTCTCAGAGGAGGATGTGTGCCCAAATGCATTGTGGGTCATTTCGACTTTGCTGGATGTCGGACGTTCATGTCAGACGAGCCATGTCGGAATAGTGGCCGGCTGCGACATATATGCCAGGCAATGTCACAGGACGAATACGTTACTTATAAGATGGATTTTTATTTAAGATGGATTTATAAGATGGATAGATGGATGGATTTATTTAAGATGGCTAAAATAAACGATTTCAAGACAGAGTAATTAATTTCCGGAGCCAAGTTCCAACAGGAAGTCTTGTTCATACAGTAAGGTACAGTGCGGAGTGGCGGCTGGAAGATGCATCGATGCATTTGTGTTGACCAATTCGAAGTTTGACCTTTTAAAGTTTAGTTGACCTTTGTTCGAGATATGCAAGGGAAAGGTCAGAGGTAATTCACTAACCTTGGAAGAACGACAGGCGGAGTCAGTCTACAGGGTGTTGCTTTAACGACAGGATATATAGGACTTAAATCTGGAGAATATCGGGACATTATATTGTGGGTAAAACCAAAATCATGTACATAATTAGTGGACAGAGAATATCGAGTTTTTTGTTGTTGTGGAAGCGTCAGTCAGGTACAGTACGCTTGGAATTTAATTTAACCGGGTCGAGTACAGTAACGTGTTCGATCGAGCTGTGGGGATTTGAGATGGATTTGAGTCACGTTAAATGGAGGACATTTGTGAGGATGAAGAGATGCAAGTAACGTGGATTAAATTGTGGTATCACGAGTTGGGTGCCAGAGATATTGTGGTTATTATAACTCACTGATTATAGGGGGCGCCGGGCGCACCGAGTACAGATCGGGTTGCATGATGGAGCACGCATGCATGGATTTTGGCTTTGCGAGGCTCCGGATAGAAATTGGCATTTCGATGCTGTGGATTATATTATGCCTGCCCGGAAAGGGGATGTCCTGTGCTGGGGCTGGCGACATGCCTCTGTTATTTGTCTGTCTGTCGGTCTGATTGTAAGTCTTTGGTACTGGGAGGGCTAATTGAGTGCTCAGGCGTCATTGTTCCATGGAGGCAGGAGCTGTGAGTCACAAAATGTAAATGTAACACAGAGAGATGGACAGGACAACAATGGAGTTTATATGGACGGGTTTGGGGCAGTTTCAATCTGACGATTACAGAGTGCTTTGTTCCGTTCACGAAACATGTAAAATTCATGGAGTTGAAGTCGTTTGCAAGAAGGCAGCAGAGTCAGTACTGGGATGCAACTTCGTCCGGGGGTTTTGGTCCAGCCTGCAAGGAGTCCAGGGGCTTGTTTTAGGGCTGGGTCGCCAAAAATGGGATGCTGTGCCCATCTGGATGTAAAATTATCCATCAAGGACGGGGAATAATGTGCAGTGTGATTGGGTAAGAGGTAAAGGCCATAAAACACCAACCCCATGAGGAACGAAATAAATGGAGAGATGTTGGGATCACATGATGGTTGGGATTGAAGAACAACCTACTGGGATTTCAAACCTGTGTTTGGGTCTGGGGCAACTGGGTGATGGGCAACAGTGTATGAGTGAGTAATTATGATCTGTTTAAGTGTAAGAGGCGGTGGAGAAGAAAGGGGTGATGAAAAGTTATTTGTTTTAGTGTGAAGTAGGTTGGTTGCTTATTTGTCACAGTAAGATGAGAGTTGTGTTTTTAAGCTTGGTCTTTGAATGAATTGTTGCTTGGAATGTGTTGATTGGAAAAGTGATTTCTGATCGCTGATCCGATCTGGTTTTGAATTGGTTGATTTAATTTTGAATTGATTGGAGGTAATATGGATTTGTGTTGATTTCCTGATTTGAGTTCATCTGGAAACAAAGACAGATGGGATTAATGTGTATATCAGGAACATTTTGGAAAAGAAATATGGATATATGACATTACTAAAATATAACCAAGCAATTGAGAGTTCTTGGGTTAATGGGATATAAATAAATGCATCTACAAGTTGATGGTTTATAAAAAAATTTAGTTCTGGATGATACTTAAACGATGAACAATGTTGGCAATATACAAAGAATGTGACTTGTTTTTTTGGGGGGCAAAGTTATGAGTGGTTGTGGGCAAACGAAGATTAATTTAGATTTATCATAGTTAAGTTCGAGGAAGTTGATTTGAAGCCAGAATTTCATTTGGATGCCAGAAAGGAGAAAGGAGATGCTGAAAGCCAGAAAGGAGATGCTGTTGTCTACTCTGAATGACAGGTGGTGGTATCCAGGGCGCTGAGGAGTTTTGTTCACGTTGTAAAGTTTGTTTATTTAGTTTGTTTATTGTAGAGAAGAGTGCTTTTGGGATTCCGGAGCCAGAGTGGATAATTTGAGAGTAGTAGGTGGTCCATGTGGGCTTGGGAGTGAACTGATTTGGGTTTAATAGGCACAAGCTGGTCTAAACAGGGTGAGGAGGATGGTGTGATTGATGATGTCAAAGGAGGCGTTGAGGTGAGGAGAATGAAAATGTTGAGGTTGCCGGCATCAGAGGAGAGAAAAGGTCGCTGGTGATTTTGAGGAGAGCAGTTTCAGTACTGTGGCTGGAGCAGAATCCGGATTGGGATGTTTCATACAGGTTATTGGCAGAGTGGTGATGTTTGAGTTGAGTGGCCACAGCACGTTCCAAAACTTTTGACAGAAAGGGTAGATTGGAGATGGGTCTGAAGTTATTTAGGGTGTCAGGGTTTAGTCCAGGGTTTTTCCAAAATGGGGGTGAAGTTTCACGAGTTTTTGGGGAAATCGGTATGTGAAGCTGGATTAAGTTGGAACTGCTTGATGAGCCATGGAGATGGATTGGGTTTTGTTGTTGGTTGTCTGGGTGTTCGGTTGTTGCATTGCCAAAGGTTTCTGTGTGGTGGACACACTCGTTGGCTGTTGTCTTGTGTGACGTGGATGGAGATGTATGTGGCTGTGTGTGGCTGCCTGGAGGGGAAGGCGGCTACAGTGGTTGATATTGGTTGTGGGTTGTCCGGGGTGCTTCGATTTGCATAAGGGGTGAAGATTGGGATATTACATTATTTTGAGTAAGTATTGGCATGAGTAATTACAGAAGTAATTATGAGTTATTATGAGTAATTAGTGGTATGAGTATTAGTTATGAGTTCCAGGTGTTGAGCTAGTTATGCTAGTTATCCAGCTAGTTATGAGTAAGTGATTATTTTAGTAAAATTACATGTTTCGCTGTGTTGTTGATCTGGGGACAAGCTAGTTTGATGGGTACCCTGGGGTCTTCAGCGTGTCTATGTGTTTGTCTGGCTGTTACACTGGACTCTGGGATGTGTTTTCATGAGACGAATTTCAGACATAACAGTGAGAATCTATTTTGAGCGAATCACAGTGGGTGAGGAAAACATTGTGTGTGACCAGACACCAGAACTGACCAGAATTGAAATTGGAAGTAGACCAGGTTATTTCTATTATTTGTTTATTCGTGAAAATAAATAAATAATAGGGGGAGGTTAATGGAGGTTAATGGTGGTTTGTTTGTGTTAATTCTAGTTGAAACTCTCGCTGAAGTAATTTTCGTTTATTTTTACTTTTTGATTCGATTTGAGAGTTGAGATGATTGATTTTTTATTAATTTTATAATTTTATTTTTATTGATGTTGGAAACAGGTAATGGGATGCTGAGAGAAGGATTGAATTTAATTTGAATTGGACTGGATTAAATGGGATTGAATTTAAAAAAAATTGAATATTGGATAAAATTGGATCCACTTGAAAAAAGCGGATTAGGAAATTGGAGACCTGTAGACCAGGCGCTCCCAGGAGACTTGTGGACCAGGTGTTCCACCAGAGGAAAAAGACCAGGTGTTCGTGGAGCACTTCACCTGCAAGAACGCCTTGGAACCAAGGTGGAAGGGACCAGTCCAGGTGTTGCTGAATACACCAACGGCAGTCTTTTGCGAGGGCAAGACTTCGTGGATCCACGCCACGCACTGTAAGTTGGCCATACAAGCACCAGACACTACACCACAGCAACCACAGTAAGGATGGGCCTAATCATAGGTACAATACTATTGATAGCGACAGCAGCTAGGGGAAACTCCGATTCCAATAGATGCGAAAACGAAACCCGACACCTCACCGTAACATGGGGACAAAGAGTATCACCACCAGGTTTCGAACAGAAAGCCCTGCACACAAATTGGGTGAACATAAATTGGCTAGCACTGTCGGCAGGGCCTGGACGCGTTGGCATGATACTACAAAAGCAACGAGAGTTCCGGGAAGACGGGCAAGCTAGCATTAAGACCTTGGCCCAACCAGGATACCAATGGGGAACCCCTGATTTTAAGCTACAAACACGCACGCGCCTAGAGAAAGGCATGACTATGCAGGTCCGGTGCAGCGTCTGGACCCCTGGCGCGGCCGGTGGCGAAAAGAACTACATACGATGCATCGAATACATACTCACGCCACAACCCCAGAATAAGGCCCCAAAGAAGGGTGAAAACACATATTGGAAAGTGGCCAGGGAAGTGGCAACAATTCAAAATAGGACACACTGCTGGTCGTGCATGCGCTTTCCCCAAGCAGGCACCACAGGAATACACATGATAGTGCTACCTCTGTCCCTCAATGACCTCTGCTCACAACCTATCGATTCCCCATGTTTAGTCACCACGCTGGAAAGAGAAGGGGTTGACAACGGCAAGAGTTGCAATCGACAATTTAATTATCGCCCGTCAATGATTGCCCATGTGGCCGAGAGGCCTGCCCCCGTCTGGGTCAAACCACAGAAAGGGAAGGTCTGCCTCCAGGGTTCCGGCCACTTGCGTATGGGAGAATCAGAATGCGCCTACACTCTCCCCGGGAAGCTGGGACAAGGGAGCTCGGGGATTACATTACGAATAGTACTGCAAGATAAACACAACCACAACATAACGGCTATAACATTCTCTAGGGGGGTTAGTAGGATTAATGGGGTGGTAAAGGGACTCCAGTGCTTATCCACCCACCTGGTCCCACCCCATGGGACAATGTTTATATGCGGCGACAAGGCTTACCCCTATTTACCAAATAATTGGGGGGGCACATGTTATCTGGGTTCAGTCCTTCCTGACGTTGAGATACTGGATGAGCTAGACCCAAAGTCCTTGGACAGGCGTTATAAGAGGTCAGTCATGAACGAAGATGGAACCACTAAACTACACGGGAGCCTAGGGGAAAAGGTGTTTGGTTTCTTCTTCCCAGGAGCGGGCACAGTCATGGATAGTTTCCGGATAGACAAATTGGCTTTGGCCCTAGAAAAGGTGGCAAACGACACCGCTACGGCTCATGACATACTATTGGATACGGTGATTCACATGCGTACAATGGTGATGCAGAATCGGGTGGCTTTGGACATGCTCTTGGCAGAGAAAGGAGGGGTATGCGGAATTATAGAGGGAAAATGTTGCACTTACATACCCGATCCATCTGAAGGAGTGTCAGCCGCAATAGTGAGACTAAGGGAAACTAGCCACGCCCTGACAATCGATCGGATCGCGCGCGAGAACTCTTATAAATTTAGCTGGCTCACTGACTGGTTCCAGGGATGGACGGGCACCATAGTGAAGTGGTTATTGACCGCACTGGCTGTGATAATCGGGGTAGTAATTTGGGGGGCACTAATGAAATCTCTAGTCCTCCTCTGTATGAGAAAGTATTTTACAGGATGGAAAGTGAAGAAGCCGCCGACAACAACTATGGCTCTGACCACAGAGGCCGTCGACCTGAACGGGTCCTTCAACAAGGCAGTTGCGACCAGCGCTCCAGAAAATTGTATTGAATTTTGTGACGACTGTGATACTTGTGTGGATCCCATGTGGGAACTGGCTGCTGCCTGTAACGGTGTATGTGATGACTGTGATACTTGTGCTATAAACCCCTTGCGTGTACTGGCTAACGCTGCTTATGTATTACAAGCTGACAGCTGCACGCCCCCTTCTGACCCAACTATGGATCTGATTGCGACACTGGGTCTGGCGGTCGAGGGACCCGACGTGGATATCCTAGACCCGCAAGCCGACCAGGCGCCCAAGGGAGACTTTGACATAAAGGAAGTCCCTCTCTTTTCTCCAAATGTTTTAAGTTCAAATGCTTCAAGTGAATCGGATTTTTACGCTCTGTACCCTGACCAGGAAATTGAGACACAAGATACTGACAATACTATGTATTCCCCAGAACAGCAGCACGTGAGGGACCTCATGGGCATGATCGTTGATTAACTTCGAAGATCTGCAAGGACTGGGTCTGCAAAGGGTGGGGGGAGCAAGTTCCGCAGGGGAGGTGACGGGCCCTCTGGCGGAGCAGAACCTCATCTGGACCAGACACCTTCGTTGTGGATCCGAAACGTTAATGGACTTTCATGTTCTGAGCCCTCAGGCTCCGAGCACGCACCACACGACACGTTCGCCAAATGCACGGGCGAGGCGCTTTGGGCGCACGATATGCCCTTGGGAGCTACCCGCATTACAATTATTTTTTCAATACCCGCATTACACAATTATTTTTCAATAAAGCCCGATGTGGCACGTTGTCTCTTAAGATACTTTGTCTCGACGAGACAAGAGGAAGGAATGTCAAGTAGTAGATTTGTTATTGCCTAAAGTTCAGTTATAGACGTTGGATGCTAATGTGTTATGATTTAAATCTGGTTTAAAAATGCTATTTTCATGAAGTTAATAAAGGGTTTTTGCTTCGTTTTAGTTTTGGATGAGGAGAGGCTCGCTGAGGTCATGCTGAACAAATTGTATACGTGTGCTTTTTTCGAGGCTGGTCGTAAAACCACGCCCACATGCGCTTGTTTTTGCGTAATGCTAGTAGAATGACATGAACCTATCGTTAACCATATATATATTTTGTTTTAATCACTGCAACGCATGACTCTGTATAAACATGCTTTGGATTACTCATGTACACAAACCCATAAAATATATGGGTTTGTTTGGCTAAGCATACACTCTCCTCTTTGTGAGTTATATTTCTGTTTTCTCGGAGCCCAGAGAAACAATTGGTCCAAATGATAAGGAAGGGCTGACTCCCCCGAATGATAACGGTGGGAGGGACTCTCGCCAGTCGCTTCGTTCTCTCGGAGATTTTCTGATAATCATATTCGTATATAAGTGAATGAGAATCAATGCGTTTTCAGGAAGGCTTGACTTGGCATGTTCTTGCTGTAGCTTGCTGTAGATGTCTTGTCTCCTCCGGATCTGTATAAGTTGGTTTTTAATAAACTGCGTCATTTTTCAGGCTATTTGTGGACTTCTTTTGCAAACGAAGAGCTGATTCTTCACATATATATATACATACATACATACATACATACATACATACATACATACATACATACTGTTATGAATTTGGTAGAGCAATATCTAGAGCTAGGTAGATCTGAATAGGTAGGTATTCGGCTGTCGTGACAGGGACTCTACATGTAATAAGTTCTTGATGTTTAGGCGTTTGTCGGGGTAAGATGTATGATTGTGGATCTACCTGGAGGTCCGAGTGTTAAATAGTGAGGGATTAAAGGTAACGCCCCTGTGAGTCTCACCTGGTAGTCAAACCTTTGTCCATTATGGCACTGCAAACCACATAAACATTAGTTAGGTCCTTAGCGCAACATTAAATGATTCCCTTTCCCTGACATTGACTTCGTAATAACTAGACAGGAAACCAGGCCAAAAACACCGCCACGGTTGGCCGCCGCCGTTCGCACCTCAAAGGCCTACCAACCTCGCCTGGCACGTGTTACACAACGACCGCGGGGGGGGGGGGGGGGTCGCAGACGGGAGATGTCAGGAGTCGCATGCCGCAGAGGGCGTGACCTGGGCGAGTTGGGAGGCTGTGATTGGCTGAGGAGTGCGCCAATGGGACGTCTTCGGCCACCAATATATGCGACGGTCGGACGCCATTTCGAGAGTTCGGCAGACGCAGAGTTCGGCAGACGCAGGCACACACGGAGAGTTCGTTGGAGCACACAGTCGACGCAGAGACACAGTTGGTGGAAAAGCTCCCCGAAGGCAGTTGGTGGAGAGTTCGTTCACACACCGAGCACACCAAGCCCACAGAGCACGCGGCAGTTCGCAGCAGTTCGTTGCAAGTCGAGCCCTCCGTTGAACCATTGGTGCACGGGCCTTGTGGAGATCGTCCTCGTGTGGAGCTGCTGGCCACGCGTCGGACGCGTGGTGCTTGGAGCGGGGCCTCGTGGAGCTTGGAGCGAAGGACCTGGTGGTGTGCGATCGGGCCAAAAGGAGCGGTGTTGGACGGCCGCCACCAAGACGACGAAAGACAGATAAGCCGCATCCGCGTACATTTGAACGACGTGACGTGTTATTTTTGTATCCATAATCTCCCTCGTATCGTGTTTGCTGTCAGTCGTGTGGGGACGTCCCGATTAGAGTTATTAGATTTACCGGCGCGGCTTTTTCACTGTATTACTATTCGATAATAAATCCTTATATTATTTTCTGTATATATATCTGAACGCAGTTTTCCTGGGTGTTTGATTTTAATAGGTAAGGCTGCGGAGCCTTCGCTGTGTCCCGCCATTCCGCGCGTTTGTGTTGAACTTGAGTCCGCCATTGAGTGTTCGCCTCGGGAGTTAAAGTCTCGCAAATCGGCCATCCGTAACTGTGGTGTTAATCACAGTTGCGTAACAACTCAAATTTAATTTAATCTTTAATCTTTATGAAATTATGATACTTATGATATGATATGATATGGGGAAATTTAATCTTTATGATACTCACTGTTACCAAAACTCAAAACCACAACAATATATATATCTATATCTATATATATATATATATATATAAATATATATATATATATATATATATATATATATATATATATATATATATATACATACATACATACATACATACATACATACATACATACATACATACATATATATATATATATATATATATATATATATATATATATATATATATATATATATATATATATATATATATATATTGTAACGAATTTGAGAAGTGTAACGGTTTTGTTGTGTGTAACACCCTCGTAATCTATCTATAATTCCATTAATCTCTGTGTGTATGTCTGTGTGTGTGTATACGACCGCTCTTTCTCGACAACTACCGGTCCGATATACTTGAAACTTGCCAGGTATATTGCTGGGGACCCGAGGATGTGCCTTTTCAAGGTTTTAAATTAATCGGACAAGTACTTACCGAGCTATGTCCAAAAAACGATTCAACCAATCAGAGAGCAGCGAGTTATCGCGTGTGCCGAACGTGGCGAACACACTCTGCCTCGGACGGCACATTTGAGAGCGTATTCATTTATTTCACGTTGGCAAACTATGTTGCCGCTATGTTGGCGTTAAACTATGTTTTAAAACTAATTAAAACCATTTCATGTAAATAGAGGGGGGGGATTGTTACTGTACTCGCAAGCCGTTAGCCTTTCGCTTTGGCGTTGCGAATGGACCAAAACATTTCATGGACCAAACCATTTCATGTAAAGCGTTCGCCGTTCGCTTTGGCGTTGCGAATGGACCAAAACATTTCATGGACCAAACCATTTCATGTAAATAGAGGGGGGGGGGGATTGTCACCGTACTCGCACCCACGTACCCACGTACCCACGTACGGGCATTGCACCCACGTACGGGCATGCCCTAGTGTAAATAATGGTCGCAGCCGTCCTCCTAGTTAATTCCATGAAACTTACACACAGGCCACGATATATCTTTTTAAATAGTTTATTTCCTTATTCTATGTAGGCTAAATATGTGTTTCCCACTAGATTGACTCTGCATTGCATCAAACGAAATAAAGCGTAGGCCCCTCCGATGATCCATGGCAGCTCAAGTGCCAGGGATTCCCCCACTTGAGCTTTCACAGCAAACGTTTATTGCAGTACTGAACTGCTGTGCAACGTGACGGCGCAGTACCTGCAGCTGCTGACCGGTTTTCGCCATTTGCGGCCATTACGAACAAGGGGAGTGGCTAGAGAAGACGGGTCGCCCCCCTCGTCATAGGGGGGAGGAGTAAGTCGGCCCCGCTCATCCAACCCAGAACAAGGGGTTTGGCTAAGAGAGGGCGGAGCGGGAACCCCCGAGAAAGTGCGCGAAGGTTCGGTGAGGAAACCAATATAAGTCGCCGCGGGACGCACTCCACTCTCTGGCTTGCTCTTGCTCCTCTTGCTCCTCTTGCTCCTCTTGCTCTTGCTCTGACCCCGTGCTCTTGCTCTGACCCCGTCATCTTGCTTGCTGTCCCTCGTTGTTGCTGGGGAGAAGGAAGACGCCTGAACGAGCAGGTGTGTGCGAGCCATCGGGCGACCAGCTGCGCTGCAGCTAAGGGGGCAGCTAAGGGGCCGCAGGCCACGAAAAGGACGCGCCAGGCAGCAATCCACGCTGGACCCTCCATTGCCTCCCAAAACAACCATCCATCCTCAAGCCATACCTGCCTGCAATATCCCCCGTGTAAGTGTGAACGTCGTCTGTCCTAATCGTTGTCCTGGGGTTAAGTAAATTGACTAGTATAAGCTAACGATTCACTGTGTGACTGCTTCTTCCATCCATTGCTTGTAAATAACTTTGATCGCTCCTTCTTTTTGCTTGTGTGTAGAATAAATCCTGTTATTCCTCCGTACTCTGTCTTCTTCTCTCTTCCTTCTCTTTCGGTCGCTTTAGAGGTTTCCAAATTGAATATGTGTGGTGCGATCTGGTCAACGTTGGGGGGAGTCGGGCCAATCGGGGATCCTGTAACGGTCGCGGTGGACCATCCGCTCGGCCCAAAGTAACATCTAAACCGCGTCCGTAACAATATATACATACATACATACATACATACATACATACATACATACATACATACATATATACATATATATATATATATATATGTGAAGAATCAGCTCTTCGTTTGCAAAAGAAGTCCACAATAGCCTGGAATGGCGCAGCTTTATTAAAGAACCAACTTATACAGATCCGGAGGAGGCCAAGACATCTATAGCAAGAGCCAGTCTCATGCCACGTCAAGCCTTCCTGAAAACACATTGATTCCCAGTCCATTTATATAGGGACACGTTTTATCAGGAAATCTCCGAGGGAACAAACAACACTGGGAGAGGTTCCTCCCACCGTTATCATTCGGGGGAGTCAGCCCGTCCTTATCATTTGGACCAAATGTTTCTCTGGGCTCCGAGAAAACAGAAATGTAACTCACAATGAGGAGAGTGTATGCTTAGCCAAACAAACCCATATATTTTATGGGTTTGTGTACATGAGTAATCCAAAGCATGTTTATACAGAGTCATGCGTTGCTGAGATTAAAACAAAATATATATGGTTAACGATCATGTCATTCTACTAGCATTACGCTAAAACAAGCGCATGTGGGCGTGGTTTTACGACCAGCCTCGAAAAAAGCACACGTATACAATGTGTTCAGCATGACCTCATTTTAAGCCTTTCCTCATCCAAAACTAAAACGAAGCAAAAACCCTTTATTTACTTTATGAAATAGCATTTTTAGACATCTTATAAATCATAACACATTAGCACCCAACGTCTATAACTGAACTTTAGGCAATAACAAATCTACTACTTGACATTCCTTCCTCTTGTCTCGTCGAGACAAAGTATCTTAAGAGACAACGTGCCACATCGGGCTTTATTGAAAAATAATTGTGTAATGCGGGTATTGAAAAAATAATTGTGTAATGCGGGTATCTCCCAAGGGCATATCGTGCGCCCAAAGCGCCTCGCCCGTGCATTTGGCGAACGTGTCGTGTGGTGCGTGCTCGGAGCCTGAGGGCTCAAAACATGAAAGTTCATTAACGTTTCGGATCCACAACGAAGACGTCTGGTCCAGATGAGGTTCTGCTCCGCCAGAGGGTGCATCACTTCCCCTGCGGAACTGGCTCCCCCCACCCTTTGCAGACGCAGTCCTTGCAGATCTTCGAAGTTAATCAACGGTCATGCCCATGAGGTCCCTCACGTGTTGCTGTTCTGGGGAATACAAAATGTCGTCAGTATCTTGTGTCTCAATTTCCTGGTCAGGGTACAGAGCGTAAAAATCCGAATCCGAATCACTTGAAGCAAAGAGATCCGCAACATGTGGATCAAAGAGATCCGAAACATTTGGATCAAAGAGATCCGAAACATTTGAAGAAAAGAGAGGGACTTCCTTTATGTCAAAGTCTCCCATGGGCGCCTGGTCGGCTTGCGGGTCTAGGACATCCGCGTCGGGTCCCTCAACCGCCAGACCCAGTGTCGCAATCAGATCCATAGTTGGGTCGGAAGGGGGCGTGCAGCTGTCAGCTTGTAATACATAAGCAGCGTTAGCCAGTACACGCAAGGGGTTTATAGCACAAGTATCACAGTCATCACATACACCGTTACAGGCAGCAGCCAGTTCCCACATGGGATCCACACAAGTATCACAGTCGTCACAAAATTCAATGCAATTTTCTGGAGCGCCGGTCGCAACTGCCTTGTTGAAGGACCCGTTCAGGTCGACGGCCTCTGTGGTCAGAGCCATAGTTGTTGTCGGCGGCTTCTTCACTTTCCATCCTGTAAAATACTTTCTCATACAGAGGAGGACTAGAGATTTCATTAGTGCCCCCCAAATTACTACCCCGATTATCACAGCCAGTGCGGTCAATAACCACTTCACTATGGTGCCCGTCCATCCCTGGAACCAGTCAGTGAGCCAGCTAAATGTATAAGAATTTTCGCGCGCGATCCGATCGATCCAATAGTATGTCATGAGCCGTAGCGGTGTCGTTTGCCACCTTTTCTAGGGCCAAAGCCGATTTATCTATCCGGAAACTATCCATGACTGTGCCCGCTCCTGGGAAGAAGAAACCAAACACCTTTTCCCATAGACTCCCGTGTAGTTTAGTGGTTCCATCTTCGTTCATGACTGACCTCTTATAACGCCTGTCCAAGGACTTTGGGTCTAGCTCATCCAGTATCTCAACGTCAGGAAGGACTGAACCCAGATAACATGTGCCCCCCCAATTATTTGGTAAATAGGGGTAAGCCTTGTCGCCGCATATAAACATTGTCCCATGGGGTGGGACCAGGTGGGTGGATAAGCACTGGAGTCCCTTTACCACCCCATTAATCCTACTAACCCCCCTAGAGAATGTTATAGCCGTTATGTTGTGGTTGCGTTTATCTTGCAGTACTATTCGTAATGTAATCCCCGAGCTCCCTTGTCCCAGCTTCCCGGGGAGAGTGTAGGCGCATTCTGATTCTCCCATACGCAAGTGGCCGGAACCCTGGAGGCAGACCCTCCCTTTCTGTGGTTTGACCCAGACGGGGGCAGGCCTCTCGGCCACATGGGCAATCATTGACGGGCGATAATTAAATTGTCGATTGCAACTCTTGCCGTTGTCAACCCCTTCTCTTTCCAGCGTGGTGACTAAACATGGGGAATCGATAGGTTGTGAGCAGAGGTCATTGAGGGACAAGGGTAGCACTATCATGTGTATTCCTGTGGTGCCTGCTTGGGGAAAGTGCACGCACGACCAGCAGTGTGTCCTATTTTGAATTGTTGCCACTTCCCTGGCCACTTTCCAATATGTGTTTCACCCTTTTTTGGGGCCTTGTTCTGGGGTTGTGGCGTGAGTATGTATTCGATGCATGGTATGTAGTTCCTTTCGCCACCGGCCGCGCCAGGGGTCCAGACGCTGCACCGGACCTGCATAGTCATGCCTTTCTCTAGGCGCGTGCGTGTTTGTAGCTTAAAATCAGGGGTTCCCCATTTGTATCCTGGTTGGGCCAAGGTCTCAATGCTAGCTCGCCCGTCTTCCCGGAACTCTCGTTGCTTTTGTAGTACCATGCCAACGCGTCCAGGCCCTGCCGACAGTGCTAGCCATTTTACGCTTACCCAATTTGTGTGCAGGGCTTTCTGTTCGAAACATGGTAGTGATACTCTTTGTCCCCATGTTACGGTGAGGTGTCGGGTTTCGTTTTCGCATCTATTGGAATCGGAGTTTCCCCTAGCTGCTGTCGCTATCAATAGTATTGTACCTATGATTAGGCCCATCCTTACTGTGTTCTGGGGGTGTGGTGTCTGGTGCTTGTATGGCCAACTTACAGTGCGTGGCGTGGATCCACGAAGTCTTGCCCTCGCAAAAGACTGCCGTTGGTGTAGTCAGCAACACCTGGACTGGTCCCTTCCACCTTGGTTCCAAGGCGTTCTTGCAGGTGAAGTGCTCCACGAACACCTGGTCTTTTTCCTCTGGTGGAACACCTGGTCCACAAGTCTCCTGGGAGCGCCTGGTCTACAGGTCTCCAATTTCCTAATCCACTTTTTTCCAAGTGGATCCAATTTTATTCAATATTCAATTTTTAAATTCAATCCCATTTAATCCAGTCCAATTCAAATTAAATTCCATCCTTCTCTCAGCATCCCATTACCTGTTTCCAACATCAATAAAAATAAAATTATAAAATTAATAAAAAATCAATCATCTCAACTCTCAAATCGAATCAAAAAATAAAAATAAACGAAAATTACTTCAGCGAGAGTTTCAACTAGAATTACCACAAACCAACCACCTTTAACCTCCATTAACACAAACACAAACCACCATTAACCTCGATTAATACAAACAAACCACCATTAACCTCCATGAACCTCCCCCTATTATTTATTTATTTTCACGAATAAACAAATAATAGAAATAACCTGGTCTACTTCCAATTTCAATTCTGGTCAGTTCTGGTGTCTGGTCACACACAATGTTTTCCTCACCCACTGTGATTCGCTCACAATAGATTCTCACTGTTATGTCTGAAATTAAGCTACCCTACTGGGTATTCGTGAAGGGGGTCCATCTTTCCCAACCCCTTCCTTCACACCAGCCACTTTACGTTGTCCACCATACTCACTGAATTGTCATCAATTCTGAAATTCGTCTCATGAAAACACATCCCAGAGTCTAGTGTAACAGCCAGACAAACACATAGACACGCTGAAGACCCCAGGGTACCCATCAAACTAGCTTGTCCCCAGATCAACAACACAGCGAAACATGTAATTTTACTAAAATAATCACTTACTCATAACTAGCTGGATAACTAGCATAACTAGCTCAACACCTGGAACTCATAACTAATACTCATACCACTAATTACTCATAATAACTCATAATTACTTCTGTAATTACTCATGCCAATACTTACTCAAAATAATGTAATATCCCAATCTTCACCCCTTATGCAAATCGAAGCACCCCGGACAACCCACAACCAATATCAACCACTGTAGCCGCCTTCCCCTCCAGGCAGCCACACACAGCCACATACATCTCCATCCACGTCACACAAGACAACAGCCAACCAGTGTGTCCACCACACAGAAACCTTTGGCAATGCAACAACCGAACTCCCAGACAACCAACAACAAAACCCAATCCATCTCCATGGCTCATCAAGCAGTTCCAACTTAATCCAGCTTCACATACCGATTTCCCCAAAACTCGTGAAACTTCACCCCCATTCTGGAAAAACCCTGGACTAAACCCTGACACCCTAAATAACTTCAGACCCATCTCCAATCTACCCTTTCTGTCAAAAGTTTTGGAACGTGCTGTGGCCACTCAACTCAAACATCACCACTCTGCCAATAACCTGTATGAAACATCCCAATCCGGATTCTGCTCCAGCCACAGTACTGAAACTGCTCTCCTCAAAATCACCAGCGACCTTTTCTCTCCTCCGATGCCGGCAACCTCAACATTTTCATCCTCCTCACCTCAACGCCTCCTTTGACATCATCAATCACACCATCCTCCTCACCCTGTTTAGACCAGCTTGTGCCTATTAAACCCAAATTAGTTCACTCCCAAGCCCACAAGGACCACCTACAGCACTGCAAAGATGTCCTCTACTCCACCTACTACCCTCAAATTATCCACTCTGGCTCCGGAATCCCAAAAGCACTCTTCTCTACAATAAACAAACTAAATAAACAAACTTTACAACGTGAACAAACTCCTCAGCTCCCTGGATACCACCACCTTGCTCCACACACCTGTTGGTGCACACCTGTGCACTCACACCTGGTGCCACCTGCACCCTCCTTCCTTCCTGGACCATTCATCCAAAGCAAAATTGACAGCATCTACAACAGCTTAATCACCACAATTCACTCCCCCTTAAGGTGTCCCCCAAGGTTCAGTTCTTGGCCCCCTCCTCTTCGTCCTGTACCTATCCCCCCTTGGTCACTTAATCCGTCATGCACCATAGCCAATGCACCATGGTCTCCAATTCCACTGCTTCACCGATGACATCCAGCTTTTTCATCTCCACCAAATCGTGCTCCACCACCACCCACTCTATCCTGACAAACTGCCTAACTGAAATAAAATTCTAGCTTCAGATCAGCTTCCTCGAACTTAACTACGCTAAATCTGAATTAATCTTCATTCCCCCCAACATCGATGGTTTCCCAGTATCCACATCCGGAATCTTGGCATCATCATTGACCAAAACCCTCTCCTTTGAAAAATACACTAAACAGATCATAAAGACCTTAAACCTTAATCATAAAAACTGAAAAATGCTTCGCCATGGAATAGTCCACCACTCATGTAAATAATCATAAGAGTTCTGCGAAACATCTCCATCTTTAAAACTTAGCCAACCAAATTTAAACCACATGTTTTCCCCCCAAAAAACAAGTCACATTCTTTGTATATTGCCAACATTGTTCATCGTTTAAGTATCATCCAGACCTAAATTTTTATAAACCATCAACTTGTAGATGCATTTATTTATATCCCATTAACCCAAGAACTCTCAATTGCTTGGTTATATTTTAGTAATGTCATATATCCATATTTCTTTTCCAAAATGTTCCTGATATACACATTAATCCCATCTGTCTTCGTTTCCAGATGAACTCAAATCAGGAAATCAACACAAATCCTTATTACCTCCAATCAATTCAAAATTAAATCAAACAATTAAAAACCAGATCGGATCAGCGATCAAAAATCACTTTTCCAATCAACACATTCCAAGCAACAATTCATTCAAAGACCAAGCTTAAAAACACAACTCTCATCTTACTGTGACAAATAAGCAACCAACCTACTTCACACTAAAACAAATAACTTTTCATCACCCCTTTCTTCTCCACCGCCTCTTACACTTAAACAGATCATAATTACTCACTCATACACTGTTGCCCATCACCCAGTTGCCCCAGACCCAAACACAGGTTTGAAATCCCAGTAGGTTGTTCTTCAATCCCAACCATCATGTGATCCCAACATCTCTCCATTTATTTCGTTCCTCATGGGGTTGGTGTTTTATGGCCTTTACCTCTTACCCAATCACACTGCACATTATTCCCCGTCCTTGATGGATAATTTTACATCCAGATGGGCACAGCATCCCATTTTTGGCGACCCAGCCCTAAAACAAGCCCCTGGACTCCTTGCAGGCTGGACCAAAACCCCCGGTTTAACGTGACTCAAATCCATCTCAAATCCCCACAGCTCGATCGAACACGTCACTGTACTCGACCCGGTTAAATTAAATTCCAAGCGTACTGTACCTGACTGACGCTTCCACAACAACAAAAAACTCGATATTCTCTGTCCACTAATTATGTACATGATTTTGGTTTTACCCACAATATAATGTCCCGATATTCTCCAGATTTAAGTCCTATATATCCTATCGTTAAAGCAACACCCTGTAGACTGACTCCGCCTGTCGTTCTTCCAAGGTTAGTGAATTGCCTCTGACCTCTTACCCTTACATATCTCGAACAAAGGTCAAATAAACTTCGAAAGGTCAAACTTCAAATTGGGGTAACCAGCGCTTTATTATCCCACAAGTAATGCAAGTCCGGCGACAATGGACAAATGACCATTAATGTGGCTCTACATAGCATAATGCTAACTTCTACGAATCCAACAACCGTCACACTTCGTCCAAGGACCTTCCGTACGAGGCGTGCTTCACAATGCCCATCGCACATCCTTCCTCGTTCGCACAACGCTTCATCAACGCACCTCCTCGCGTCCACACCTTGGCACAAGCCACACCACATACCGACAGTTGAAACCTCGACCGTCCTCCTTCCTCGGATCAGCGTTCTGTTGAAAACGTGACATTTCTGTTCAAATTATTGAATTTCCAAATACTCTCCCTGCAGCGCCCGTGAGGCAGCTTGTCCCACATTATCTGCCCCCAGACCCATATGCGTTTTAATAACTTAACCTTATCAGCATCGTTCGCCAGCATACCCTTTGTCCGGCGCATCGATCATCCCAAATGCTTCGATGCATCTTCCAGCCGCCACTCCGCACTGTACCTTACTGTATGAACAAGACTTCCTGTTGGAACTTGACTCCGGAAATTAATTACTCTGTCTTGAAATCGTTTATTTTAGCCATCTTAAATAAATCCATCCATCTATCCATCTTATAAATCCATCTTAAATAACGTATTCGTCCTGTGACATTGCCTGGCATATATGTCGCAGCCGGCCACTATTCCGACATGGCTCATGACTCATGTCTAATTCTGACAAGAAGATGAAGGATGAAGGACATGACATGAAGAAGAAGATTCTGACAAGATACTGACGTGTGAACGTCCGACATCCAGCAAAGTCGAAATGACCCACAATGCATTTGGGCACACACTTCCTCTGAGAGTGGGCGAGTTATCGCCGGCACTCTGAGCAACCTCATCGCACCCGACCCCAAAATGCACTATATGACACCAATTTCAAAGGTGAGCTGCCTCAGCGATACATCCCACACATACAATCCACAATATCTGCCATTGAATGAACTCTTCAATTCAAGTAAAACACACATATTGATTCGAATTCTGCAACCATCTCCAAGAAACCGCTTCATATCAACAGTAGATCGACAAGGGCACTCCGGGTGCTTTCCTGACCCGATTTATATCAATTCGCTTCCCAAACAACTCCCAAACAGATGAAAATCCGGACTCAGTTCAGGACCTCGCCTGTT
Source organism: Myxine glutinosa (assembly GCF_964187855.1). NCBI lineage: Eukaryota > Metazoa > Chordata > Myxini > Myxiniformes > Myxinidae > Myxine > Myxine glutinosa. Next base: position 79,315,957 of record NC_136266.1, on the reverse strand, counting down.
CTCTCGGATAGACGTTAAAATGGACATTCCCGGCCTGAATTTTCCCCAAGTCGAGCAGATCGCTTACAAAGTTTCACACCGAAACCCTCTGCTTTGCACATGACACACAGACAAACACATTGGCCAGACACACACGTCAATTAACATCCCAATATACATTCATTCCTCATTCATGTTACGTCTCTCATTCAAGGAAAAGGATTTTTTGGGACGGGTTTGGACGGGGGGTGGGTTGAGGTGGAAAAAAGGGAAGGCAGGGTGGGGTGTTGGGGTGTTGCCTAGAGCCCCGGGGCTGAGCTCAGGTCTTGGGGGGGGGGGGGTTGGGGGCATGGTGGCTACCTCCCCTTTCGCGGGGTCTTGGTCCGGATTATGGACGAGCGGCATTAGCCGCTGATTTGCTTGCTTAACTACCTCCTTAATTGTTTCACCTGGCCCATTTCCTGTGAGCTTATTTATTTTCTCTTGTCCACCAGGTCCTGGCCTGCTTCTATCTGGACCTTCTAAGTTCACCACAGCCCATCTTTCCCTGGCATGCAATGGCATACCCCATCTTGTCTCTGGGCTGTTCCTTCCTGGAAAGTTCTCGGCCTGGCTCGACCTCACTTTCCCCCCTTCCCTTTTACCGAACGTTATCTTCACCGATATCTTCACCGATATCCTGCGCAAATCCTTTTACTGGCCATGTTCCTATGGCCCTCTTTGTTCCTATGGCTTTCTATCTAAGTTTAGCCACAGCCCTTCGTTCCCTGGCATGCAATGGCATACCCCATCTTGTCTCTGGGCTGTTCCTTCCTGGAAAAATCTTGGCCACCTGGTTTCAACCTATATGGCTGTCCGACCTCATTTTCCCCTCCTGGTGCTAACTGTAACTTTAAGCTTACTGTTAAGTCCTTACTGGTTTATCCTTACTTGTTTATCCTGGCTTTAACAAAGCTACGTCATTCTGAGGCCTAAATGAGCCTCTACTTACAATTTCTGTTCGAGTGCAGACAGCGGGGAAGACAAGGAGACTGAACCCGCTCGAAGGAGGAAGGTACGAATTTGGAATAATAGCCCTCTGATATAAAACAACTCCCACCTTTAATCAAATCAACGTGCCGGCGCCGGCCTCAGGTCAGCCTTCCTCCTGTCCATCGGGCTCCGTTTCCCGTCCTCCGCGTCTGTTGACACCCCACTCCTGGTACCATCTGTGAAGAATCAGCTCTTCGTTTGCAAAAGAAGTCCACAATAGCCTGGAATGGCGCAGCTTTATTAAAGAACCAACTTATACAGATCCGGAGGAGGCCAAGACATCTATAGCAAGAGCCAGTCTCATGCCACGTCAAGCCTTCCTGAAAACACATTGATTCCCAGTCCATTTATATAGGGACACGTTTTATCAGGAAATCTCCGAGGGAACAAACAACACTGGGAGAGGTTCCTCCCACCGTTATCATTCGGGGGAGTCAGCCCGTCCTTATCATTTGGACCAAATGTTTCTCTGGGCTCCGAGAAAACAGAAATGTAACTCACAATGAGGAGAGTGTATGCTTAGCCAAACAAACCCATATATTTTATGGGTTTGTGTACATGAGTAATCCAAAGCATGTTTATACAGAGTCATGCGTTGCTGAGATTAAAACAAAATATATATGGTTAACGATCATGTCATTCTACTAGCATTACGCTAAAACAAGCGCATGTGGGCGTGGTTTTACGACCAGCCTCGAAAAAAGCACACGTATACAATGTGTTCAGCATGACCTCATTTTAAGCCTTTCCTCATCCAAAACTAAAACGAAGCAAAAACCCTTTATTTACTTTATGAAATAGCATTTTTAGACATCTTATAAATCATAACACATTAGCACCCAACGTCTATAACTGAACTTTAGGCAATAACAAATCTACTACTTGACATATATATATATATATATATATATATATACACAGTGAAACCATGACTTACGAGTTTAATTCGTTCTGTGACCGAGCTCGTAACTCAATTTGCTCGTTTCTCAAATTAAATTTCCCCATTAAAATGAATTGAAATGCTATTAATCCGTTCCAGCCCCCTAAAAACCACACCAATTTTTTTTGAAATATATATATATAAATATCTCGCACTTTATATTTCACCTGTATGCAGCATACAAGTTGGCAGGATGGCCTGGACTGGAGGTACGCACACTTGACTCTAAACTGTCCAGCCTGGGTTTGAATCCCGACCCAGCTATAACCTGTCATGTCGGTGTTTCACAGGCAGGGTGATTCATCAATGTGTGTACCGCTAAACTGGGCGCCCCGTTTGCGTCCCATTAGTTGATGGGACGCAGTTTGCGTCCCATTAAGGGTCTCACCGTGTCTTCCACAAAGAGAAGGCGAGCTATCGCCGGCACTCTGAACAATTTGTGGCCTGGCATGCTCTTCTCCTCTGCCGTTATATACGTCCTCCTCGGCATCTTTTTCCAGAAGAGCCCTGTCTCGTCACAGTTGAAGATTTGCTGGGGGATGTATCCTTCGGCTTCTATCAGTTCGGCAAAAGTTATAATAAAATCTTCAGCTGCCTTCACATCCGAGCTTGCTGCCTCACCATGCCTGACGACGGAGTGAATGCCGGTCCTCTTCTTAAAATTATCAAACCATCCCCGACTGGCTTTGAATGACTCTTCCGATGCCTCGTCCGTTGATGTTCCCGCCGTCTGCTGCACCAAATCCCCGTAAATGTCTCGTGCCTTCTCACAGATGATGCTCTCGGTCATGGTATCTCCTGCGAGCTGCTTCTCCGTCAACCACACAAACAACAACTTCTCCATCTCTTCATGGACAGAGGTCCGGAGCTTTGAAATAATCTTAACGCCCTTGGCTGGTGTTATAGCCTTTATCGACTCCTTCTGCTTCAAAATCGTACATATCGTAGAAGTACTACGATCGTACTGCCTCGACAAGTCGACAACACGCACACCTCACTCATGTTTTTCGACGAATACGTGTTTTATATCCAAGCTCGCTCGCTCGTAACTCAGATCTCGGCTCACATCACAAAGCAAAAAATCGACCGAGCGACGGCTCGTACCTCGGAAAACTCGTAAGTTGGTGCACTCGTAAGTCAAGGTTTCACTGTATATATATATATATATATATATATATATATATATAGATATATATATATATATATATATATATATACATATATATATATACATATATATATATATATATATATATATATATATATATATATATATATATATATATATATATATATATATATATATATATATATATATATATATTGTTACGGACACGGCTAGGATGTTGTTTGCCGAGCGGATGGCCGCCGCGCCCGAACAGTTACCCCGACCAACCCGATTCCTGAACGTTGGCCAAAATCGCGCCACAGATATTCAATGGGGAAAACACTAAAGCGAAGGATGTGAAGAAGAAGAAGCCAGAAGTAGGGAATACGGATATAATTTATTTGCTATTTACAACCAAAAGAAACCAAGGAAGAAGGAAGGATAATAAAATAATTTACAGAAGAAATCAGAGACACAGTGAAAATCGCTAGCTTATCTGAACAGGCTTAATTAATACCCTGGGACAAGACACACAGAACAAACTCACGTACACGAATGGGGAAATTGCAGGCAGGAATGACAGGAGGTGGGTGGCTGGAGGGGGAGGAAGGCACGGAGCTGGCTGAAGCTTGATCCCGCACGGGACGTCGGGCTGGACCTCGATGGCCGCCGATGCTACCGATCCTGTCGTGTGCGCGGGGTAACGGGTCGGAGCTGCTTGGTGGAGCCAACGCTGCTGGTGGGGGGTCTGGCGTGACGGGTTCTCTCTCCCTCTCTCACAAACTCCAGGACTCTTTCTCTCTTTGCTTCGCTTCGCCCCTTCTCTCCTCTCTCTTTCTTAGTCCAACCCAGTCCAACAACTTCCTCTCTTGCTTAGTCCAACTCTTAGTCCAACTCAGTCCTCTCTTGCTTAGTCCAACAACAACTTCCAGGCTTTCGCGCGTGCTCTAAAATAGTGCCTCAGGCGATCAAGCCGCTGGTGTCCAGGACACGCCCATCGGTGAGCTCGCCTCGGCCCTGATTGGTTGGCACGGCCCTCTGGCTCCGCCCTTGATGACGATGGGCGGGCACGCCCAGGAGTCGGCAGCTCCTCCCCCTTCTTCTCCAAGCCGACCTCGTGGCGAATGGAGTCACGGAGGGAACAGTTGGCAATTGTTGGAAGGGGAATGTGAATGAAAGGGGATCTACTCTTATTTCACTTGGTGCAATGCAGTATTTAAATTAATGGAAGACAAATCCTTAGCCTAATACACATAATAAGGATATAACTACTGAACAGGGATATATGGTGTCCTTCATGTATGCTTTATGGAATTAACTACGGGAACGCCCTTTGACCTTTATACAACAGACTGGAGGCAGGAGGGTCCAGAATAAAGCAATAATAATAAAAAAAACACAATCCTCATATCCACAACACTGCACCCTCCTCCTCTTAGGCACGTCCCGGGCCTCTTACCTTAACTTTTAGTGTGGCACGTAGGTGTAGTTCCCTCTACATTTAACCTGACCCTGAGTGTGACAGTTTTAAAACATAAATAAATATGTCCCGCTGCTCCATTGCACCCTACCTAACAGACTCACGCCCACAGCTAACCGAATTGCGGAATGGTCTTCAAACTATACATTTACGGTGGGGGCGCATTATTTACAATGACTCTACTTTATTTACAATACGCAACCCAGGACCTGTGATTGTTCTTTTGGGGGGGAGAGACAGTCTGCCCTGCATCGATGCACCATAAAGCACCAAAAACGCACCAAAGCACCATCAAGCACCAATCGGTGCACAGTCATCACTGTTCATGGATAAAATAAAAACAACAAACCCTGGTGCTTGTCTTCCTCTTCGGCTCCCTCTGCTGGCCATGTTATTTTCCTGTTGTTGTCAGCTTCTTTGCTGGCGGCCTATTTGCAATAAAGCTTGCACAAAACATGTCCATTTTTATTTTATTTATGGCCCACAGGGCCGACTAGTGTGGTTCACCTGTGGGGCATAGGTGCCCTGTGACCAAGGTCCGCCAGCAAGATCTCGGGCCTTCATGGCCGGTTCCAGCAGAGGGGCCATGCCCCAACCCATGGGGTCCATAAGTGGTGCTCAGCCACAGACATGTGGTCCATAATGTGGTGTATCGATGCAGACAGCTGGTTCTGGGAGTTCCGGGCGCACAATGGTGGACCCCCGCACGCTCCCCTCGGCGCCCAGTGGCGCACAGTCCTCATGTGGGAGACAAGGGGGGGAAAACAGATGAGCGAGGGGTAAGGTCACAAGGGTACACATCAATAAGGCAATGCAAGGCGAAGTGCGTACGGAGAGCGAAGTGAGAAAGCTCGTCCCTACCGTACGTCACCCCCCCTGTCACCTACTCTACCCTTGCCCTTACCCCATATTTACAACAACCTACACCTTTACAAATTCGTCACGACTGTCACGTCTTCCCCATATTTCCCCTATACCAAATTCGTCACCACAATCCCTCTAACCAAAATTTGCCATCACCCAATTCATCATCAATCCTCATAAGGAGGAAGAGATGGAACAACAAAGCACAATGTCACACCCACGTCATGATGCATCTCACATTCCAAACATCTGTACAATAAAAATAATAAAAATGGCATGGTGTGGAGGTACGTCATCCCAGGTGAGTGGATGCAGATGGTGCGAGGAGATTTTTAATCCTAACTATCTTCTAAATGACATTAACACACTTTACACTACCCGGGGTCTTTCCCTGCCAATCCATTGGCCAACTTACACTACGGGTTCTAAAAACCAATTCCCATTGACCAAACTGTGGTGCTTCTCAATTTGGGGTCTCACTCCCCTGATTCATCTCCCGGTGCCTTTGCACAATTTCCGGGCTGAGTCGTGTAGCTCACCCAGCAGGTCTACCCACCTGCACACCTCCACCACTGTAGTTGCCACCCGAGCTTACCTAGCTCCTCACCCTAACCTAACTAACTGGGGAAGGCCCCTCCTGGCTCTGTCACCCCTTGGTGCCCTCTGGCACTGGGCTACCCGGGTCCGTCCTCCGGATCCTCGGGCCCCATCCACAACAACGCTACCGGCTCCCAGAGCCCACCTGCGGTCTCACCTGGCCGACATCCTCACAGTGGTGGAGTGCCCAAACCAACTACACACACTAACAGGCTACACGCCCAGCCATTTCCACAACACTAATGCACCCATCCAAACACCATTCTTTCACCTCGCACCACAGATGCCAATATCCAACCACAATTTACCTATACCCTCTACCTAACACTTACACTACCCTCCCCGGGTATTCGTGATGGGGGTCCATCCTCCTTTCCCCCATCCACACCTTCGCACCATCCACTCCACTCCCCAGTTTCCATCATACTCACTCCACGACCATCCATTCCCATACTCCATATATTCCATAATCCATATATTCCACACAACCATTCTCCATACACCTGTCGTTGCACACCTGTGCAATCACACCTGGTGCCACCTGCACCCTCCTTCCTTCCTGGACCATTTGCTCAACACCACACTCATCACCATCTCTCACTCATACACTGCTGCATACACCTGTTCAGTTGCACACCTGTGCAATCACAATACAACTCACAATCACAATCAGTTACTCATACTCTGCTCAATACACTTTCGATCCTCAAACACTCGGCATCATCTCATCTAACTGTTGCCCTGCTAACTTAGTGCTCCCCGTCTTCCCTTTAAACTAAGCACATACCACGTCATTATCATCCACACTAATCTACCTGCGTCCCCACTACAGGTATCATTGTCACTACCTAATCTTAACGTTACCGAAGGTCAATCTTTTCTAGATCCCTACACACTATATCCTAACCCTCCCGGGCTAATTTTCACTGCTAACCCCATAACACTAGTGCTCCTTTGCCCCCGCTGTGAGAGATGGCAAAGTTGCCATCCCACCACATCGGGTATCTCTCACTACCAATTTTGCACACCAAATTCCAGCCAATCAAAAATTTGCCAATCACTACCAATCATTCTACCAATCAAATTTTGCTTTGCAATTTCGGGTCCAAACCACTATCATCATCACCCATCTACTCACTAGATCCTCTCGGTGCGCCAATTCGTTTCCAAAGCTCTGCTTCGTAAAGCCGAGCAATGGATGCGGGTGGTTCGTTGCCAGCGGATGGGTCCGTCCGGCATTCGGTGCAGGGAAGGCGGTCTACTCAGCCCGAGATTCCACGCACCATCGGGGCACAGGACCGTCCGATGCCCCAATCTCGGCCGGCCGGAGCGCGGCAACCACAAGGGGTCGCTGTGTCGGCCCCTCCAACCGGACCGCCCGCTCCGCCTGGCGGAGCTCGGACGTGACCGTTCTGAGCGAGGCCCAGCGTGGATCGCGTACGGCGGTTCTTTCGAAACCGCCGTGGTTCGGATCCCCGCTGGTCCTCGCGGCACGCAAAGCCCGGCACGTACCGAGGGCCCGATTCGGCTATACGTCGTTCTAACCGCTAACCCGGTTAGCGTCGATGCTCCACTTGCATGCTTACACCCCGCAGCCCGTTCCTTGCTCATACATCCAGCCGTCTCCATGCTCTTTGTCATTGCACCTTCCCTGACACACCCAGGTACACTCAATCCGCTTACAGATTTTGTCACACACCTGATCACCACACACCTTTGCACACACTCGTCGTTCGCACACCTCACCAACACACCTCTTCACGCCCCCTCCTCGGTTACCTCCTCTGTGACAACCACAGGTGTGCTCTCACTTGCACACCCAACCACGTGCCTCACTACCAACTCCAGCGTGCATTCCCATACACGCTCTACCATTCCAGGTGTGCATCCCTCCATTCCAGGTGTACATCCTCTCTCACCTGCCACAACCAACTCATGCTCCGTGTCACTCTTACCACTTTCACCACCACTCTTGACAGCGCACTCTTTCCTCATGCACTCCTCTGTTACACACCTTTCTCGCGCATCCTCTTGCGCACACTCTCCCGTTACACGCTCCGTAACACTCACCACAGGTGTGCATTCTCCCTTACTCTTGACAGCGCACTCTTTCCTCATGCACCCGTCCGTTACACACCTTTCTCGTGCTTCCTCTTGCGCACACTCTCCTGTTACACCCTCCGTAACACTCACCACAGGTGTGCACTCTCTCGTTACATCCTCTGTAACACTCCCCATCCCGCGCTTCCATGTGCCCCCTCGCACACGCGCTACGACCAACTCACTCTCGACAGCACACTCACTCCTTGGCGGGCACTTTTTCCTCACACACCCCAGAGTCAGACATTCTCGCAGACCTCCTCCTTCGCACTCCGTACCTGTCGCACACTTCACCAACGGCCTCTCACGAACACCCGGATCCAAATCAACCCCAAAGCCGAATGAAGCTCCCCTCACATCATATACATTTCCGAATATATCGCCACTCACCTTGGCACCTCGTCTCCGCACCTCCTTCGCCACCTGCACACTCTTTATTTGTTTAGCGAGCACACCATCACGATTTGAGCACCGACCTTGTACATATTCCATCACCTCCTCCTTTATCTCCCTCTTAGTTTCCCTCCGTCTCTTCTTAATTTCACTCACGCCCTCTTCCACTTCCTCTATCTTTTGCTTCACCTCTTTTATTTCCCGGTGCGTCTCCTCAATTTCGTCCTCTAAGGCTACCTTGACCGTTTCTATGTGCGTCCTCACCTCCCGGTCCTTTGTCTCCATTGCTTCTGTCACCTCGTCCAACCTCGTTGTCAGTCCCTCACGTACCATCTGACATTCCTTCTGTGTCGCTATTAATTCGTTCTTGATGTCTTTTTGTGTCGCTTTTAACCCCCCGATTATTGCAGTGTTATTTTCCACTTGGTCCACGAGTTCCTTTTGTCCCACTGTCAGCTGTTCCACCTCCTGCGTCAGGTCCTCTATGCCCCCTTGTAACTTTGCCGTCCCATTTCTCACCTCTTTCTCCATACGCTTCTCACCTCGCTTTACCTCCTCGCGTACCCCCGAGACCTCCTCGCTTACACCTCGTCGTATTTCCTCCTTCATCTCCTCCCTTTCTTTAGTAGATGCCACCCACATCTGTTCTAATTCATCCCTCTGAGCATCCAGTTTACCTTCTAACCCGATTTTCACCTCCTCTATCTGGTTCCCCATTTGTTTGATTTCTCGGGTGGATTGCTCCCCTATCTCCTGCAATTTGCCTTCCATCTTATCTTCTAGCCCCGTTAACCCATTCTTCACCTCTTTTATCCCGTTGTCTAACCCCTCAAATTTATTGTCTAACCCCTCAAATTTATTGTCTAACCCCTCAAATTTGCTGTCTATCTTCCCAATTTGGGCATTGGTACCCCTCACTTCATCCCTCATTTCTTTCATTTCCCTGCTTCTTTTTTCGTTGTCGCACTTCGACTCCGCCATATATTCGCCGAACCGTGCCATGAACTGCTGCATGTCAAACGGCTGCATGTTAAAGCCCGCTGGTACAGCGGGCTCGGCTACCGCGCGCTCGTACGAGGCGCCATTTTGCACCTCTCCAACCACGTGCGCGAGGGCGCCATGTTGTGCGCCTGATACTCCCTCAACCACCTCACCATTGCTCTCCTCCACCATTTCTTCCCTTTGGTCCTGGGTTACCCCTAACCCCTCTTCTAGCTCACCCACCTGCATCCGATCGCCTTGACTAGCCATGGCGCGATTTCAAAGTTCTGGTTTTTCAAAATCAAAACAAATTTCGGCAGCTCGTAATTTTGAGCGCGTTAAGCGTGCTCCGGGTCCAATCCCGCTCCCGACACCAATTGTTACGGACACGGCTAGGATGTTGTTTGCCGAGCGGATGGCCGCCGCACCCGAACAGTTACCCCGACTAACCCGATTCCTGAACGTTGGCCAAAATCGCGCCACAGATATTCAATGGGGAAAAGACTAAAGCGAAGGATGTGAAGAAGAAGAAGACAGAAGTAGGGAATACGGATATAATTTATTTGCTATTTACAACTAAAAGAAACCAAGGAAGAAGGAAGGATGATAAAATAATTTACAGAAGAAATCAGAGACACAGTGAAAATCACTAGCTTATCTAAACAGGCTTAATTAATACCCTGGGACAAGACACACAGAACAAACTCACGTACACGAATGGGGAAATTGCAGGCAGGAATGACAGGAGGTGGGTGGCTGGAGGGGGAGGAAGGCACGGAGCTGGCTGAAGCTTGATCCCGCACGGGACGTCGGGCTGGACCTCGACGGCCACCGATCCTGTCGTGTGCGCGGGGTAACGGGTCGGAGCTGCTTGGTGGAGCCAACGCTGCTGGTGGGGGGTCTGGCGTGACGGGTTCTCTCTCCCTCTCTCACAAACTCCAGGACTCTTTCTCTCTTTGCTTCGCTTCGCCCCTTCTCTCCTCTCTCTTTCTTAGTCCAACCCAGTCCAACAAATTCCTCTCTTGCTTAGTCCAACTCTTAGTCCAACTCAGTCCTCTCTTGCTTAGTCCAACAACAACTTCCAGGATTTCACGCGCGCTCTATATAGCGCCTCAGGCGATCAAGCCGCTGGTGTCCAGGACACGCCCATCGGTGAGCTCGCCTCGGCCCTGATTGGTCGGCACGGCCCTCTGGCTCCGCCCTTGATGACAATGGGCGGGCACGCCCAGGAGTCGGCAGCTCCTCCCCCTTCTTCTCCAAGCCGACCTCGTGGCGAATGGAGTTGCGGAGGGAACAGTTGGCAATTGTTGGAAGGGGAATGTGAATGAAAGGGGATCTACTCTTATTTCACTTGGTGCAATGGAGTATTTAAATTAATGGAAGACAAATCCTTAGCCTAATCTATCTATAATTCCAGCAATCTCTGTATGTGTGTATGTGTGTTTGTCTGTGACCGCTGTTTCTCGACAACCACGGGTCCGATATACTTGAAACTTGCCAGGTATATTGCTGGGGACCCGAGGATGTGCCTTTTCAAGGTTTCATATTAATCGGACAAGTACTTACCGAGCTATGTCCAAAAAACGATTCAACCAATCAGAGAGCAGCGAGTTATCGCGTGTGCCGAACGTGGCGAACACACTCTGCCTCGGACGGCACATTTGAGAGCGTATTCATTTATTTCACGTTGGCAAACTATGTTGCCGCTATGTTGGCGTTAAACTATGTTTTAAAACTAATTAAAACCATTTCATGTAAATAGAGGGGGGGGATTGTCACTGTACTCGCAAGCCGTTCGCCGTTCGCTTTTGCGTTGCGAATGGACCAAAACATTTCATGGACCAAACCATTTCATGTAAAGCGTTCGCCGTTCGCTTTGGCGTTGCGAATGGACCAAAACATTTCATGGACCAAACCATTTCATGTAAATAGAGGGGGGGGGGGGATTGTCACCGTACTCGCACCCACGTACCCACGTACCCACGTACGGGCATTGCACCCACGTACGGGCATGCCCTAGTACACATAATAAGGATATAACTACTGAACAGGGATATATGGTGTCCTTCGTGTATGCTTAATGGAATTAACTACGGGAACGCCCTTTGACCTTTATACAACAGACTGGAGGCAGGAGGGTCCAGAATAAAGCAATAATAAATAAAAAAACACAATAAAAAAAACACAATCCTCATATCCACAACAATATATATATATATATATATATATATATATATATATATATATATATATATATATATATATATATATATATATATATATATACACAGACTTGGCATTTAATATGGATTATTTTTTTTTATTGACTTGGGATTACTTTCTTAACTCAGTATATCAATCTGGTGAGTTTCTTTTACACTTTGGTGATTTATTTGTTGAAAGAACCATGTCACTGATTGTCTGTCGCAGCAAGAAGTCAACAACAGGATTATATCACAGGTGGCTTGGCAAAATGTACGGACAGGTGCATTTGATGATTGGCTTCACAGTCGGGTATACAAGGGTTGTTGCGTTCTGTATTAGTGGAAAACAACTGCTGCACGTCTCCAAAAGTTATTGCCGCTTCCTCTGGAGATGGTCCGTCAACTCGACAATGCTGTTTGTCATGGAGTGGTGGCTTTACGAAATTACGGCATGAAACAGCGTGCTATTGCTCGGCAGTATGGGATCACTCAAGGTCAGGTGTCAAAGATCCTGAAACGAAATGCTCAGAGGGGTGTCCCTACTCCAATACCGAGGCCAGGACGTACCCGCAGAACCACAAGGAGGGATGAGCACCAGCTGCACCGGTTAGTCCGCAATGGCCGTACCAAGTCAGCTAATCGGCTTAGGGCTGAGTGGCAGCAACTGACAAATGTGCCTGTATCCAGAAGGCTAGTCAACCAACGACTGGTTCAAGCAGGCTATCGTGCCAGGCGTCCCCTGAGAAAGCCACGCCTGACCAGAGAACACTGCCAGCGCCGATTGCAGTGGGCCAGAGAGCACCGTCAATGGCAGCCAGGACACTGGAATCACGTGATCTTCAGTGACGAGTCTAGATTTCTGGTCTATCGTCAAGATGGCCGCGTCTGAGTGTGCAGACAAGTGCAAGAAGCCTACAACAAAGATTGTATAGTGCCAAGAGTCCAAGCTGGAGGTGGTGGGGTGACCGTTTGGGCTGCTTTTCATGCAGGGGGCAAAACTGACCTGGTTGTTCTGAATGGAAACCTGAACCAGTTCAAGTACAGGGCCATTCCGGAAGAAACAATGCTTCCATTTGCTCGTGCAGCCTTTCGAGGAAACTTTGTCTTCCAAGATGACAATGCACGGCCTCATCGTGCTCGCATGATCCAACACTTTCTTGCTGACCGTGGTGTAGAGCATATGGAGTGGCCTGCCATGTCCCCGGATATGAATCCGCTAGAGAACTTGTGGGCAGAATTAACGCGTCAAATCGACAACTTGGACCAGCAGCCGACCTCTGTGCGTGAATTGCAGCAGGCTCTTGTCACTGCATGGCAAGCGATTCCTGTCCAAACCTTGGCAAATCTCGTGAACAGCATGCGTCAACGTGTACGTGCTCTCCTGAATGCTCGTGGGGGTTACACGAAGTACTGAACTGTAATTTTACTGTCCGTAATCCCAGTCGTAATTTAACTTTTGCTTTTGTTAAAACATTTTTTGGCTAATGTGCAAAATAAAGAGATACTTCTGGAAAACTTACAGAAGTTTAACACAGTACTGTCCATGAATTGAGTTCGATATCAGTTTACATCACTTTCAAGGATCAATTTATTTGTTTCGAAATGTCAAATGTGGTTTTTGTTTCTTTTAAAGGTCACATTAACAAAATCAAGAATAATTTCAACATAATTCCAATGAATTTTTGGTTTAAGACATCTTGAAAAGTAAGTTCACCCCCACAAAAAAAATATTCCATATTAAATGCCAAGTCTGTGTGTATATAATATATATATATATATATATATATATATATATATATATATATATATATATATATATATATATTATATATATATATATATATATATATATATATATATATATATATATATATATATATATATCTATATATATGTATATATATATATATATATATATATATATATATATATATATATATATATATATATATATATATAGTGTCCTTTTAATTCTGGAACATCATGAAATGAAAAAATCATGAAAGTATCGACGAAAATAAATCATTAATCACTTTTTTTGCCCCATGATTCCAGAGGGGGAGTGATGGGGATCAGGAGGGGGGAGGGTAGAGGGTAGACACATTGAATACATTCTGTAAATACAAGCCATCCAGATTTATGGGACACCCTCTATGTATGTACACTACATGGCCAAAAGTATGCGGACACACCTTCTAATTTGTGGATTCGGCTGTTTCAGCCACACCCATTGCTGACAGGTATATTTCATCAAGCAAACAGCCATGCAATCTCCATCGACAAACATTTTCAGTAGAATGAGCCGTACTGAAGAGCTCAGTGACTTTCAACGTGGCACCGTCATAGGATTCCACCATTCCAACAAGTCAGTTCGTCAAAATTCTTCCCTCCGAGAGCTGCCCCAGTCAACTGTTATTGTGAAGTGGAAACGTCGAGGAGCAGCAACACCTCAGCCGCGAAATGGTAGACCACACAAGCTCACAGAACGGGACTGCAGAGTGCTGAAGCAAGTAGCCCGTAAAAATCATCTGTCCTCAGTTGCAACACTCACTACCGAGTTCCAAACTGCCTCTGGACACAACGTCAGCACAACGGCTGTTCATCGGTAGCTTCATTAAATGGGTTTTGATGGCCGAGCAGCTGCACACAAGCCTAAGATCACCATGCGCAATGCCAAGCTTCGGCTGGAGTGGTGTAAAGCTCGCTGCCAATTGACTCTGGAGCAGTGGAAATGTGTTCTCTGGAGTGATGAATCGCACTTCACCATCTGGCAGTCCAACGTACAAATCTGGGTTTGGCGGATGCCAGGAGAACGCTACCTGCCCAAATGCATAGTGCCAACTGTAAAGTTTGGCGGAGGAGGAATAATGGTCTGGGGCTGTTTTTCATGGTTTGGGCTAGACCCCTTAGTTCCAGTGAAGGGAAATATTAATGCTACAGCATGCAATGAGATTCTAGACGATTATGTGCTTCCAACTTTGCGGCAACAGTTTGGGGAAGTCCCTTTCCTGTTTCAGCATGACAACGCCCCAGTGCACAAAGTGAAGTCCATACAGAAATGGTTTGTCGAGATCAGTGTGGAAGAACTTGATTGGACTGCACCGAGCCCTGACCTCAACCCCATTGAACACCTTTGGGATGAATTGGAATGCCAACTGCAAGCCAGGCCTAATCGCCCAACATCAGTGCCCGACCTCACAAATGCTATTGTGGCTGAATGGAAGCAAATCTGCGCAGCAATGTTCCAACATCTAGTCGAAAGCCTTCCCAGAAGAGTGGAGGCTGTTATAGCAGAAGGATTCGGGGGACCAACTCCATATTAATGCCCATGGCTTTGGAATGAGATGTTCGACGAGCACATACGGGTGTGATGTTCGGGTATCCACATATATGGTAGTGTGCTCCGTATGCCTTGTAGACACCTCAATGTAACTAAGTCAGCCCGCATGTCCGGCAAGTCTGGTAAGTTCATATATTTGTCTCCATGCGAGGGGTGGAGCTCTGCTAATTATTTCGGGTATAAGTTAACTTTCCCTGTATGTAGTCGCCTCTGTGGTTTTCCCTTCGTTCCTTATGACACTTACAACACCAGCCATGCATTCAGCACCAAAATAAACCGGCTCCAGACATTCAAGACCGACCGGATCCGGACATTCAAACACTTCCACAGACACCACCAGCCGAGTCGCCGCAAGGGACAGCAAGAAGGGCTGTGAGGCCCCACCCCAAGAGGTGATGATTGGTTGTGGCTGTGGAGCGATGCGATGGTGCTCGTTGATTGGCGTGCATGCGTGATGTCATCACAGAACGTTCCAGCATGAGGGACAAAAAGGCGGAGCACCGCCATTTTCGTTCTCTTGGTCCTGGCTTTGATGGTAAGTGGTCACGATTTGCACTCTCTTTCTCGTGCTGGGCTTGGTCGTAAGCGGTTGCATTTGTGTTCTCTCGCTGTTCCTGGCTGGGTGGAAGGTGGACGCATCCTTCTCTCTGATCCCAGTGGTGCTGGCTTCGTGACGGCTGTCTTCTGTGGCGTGTGCGCCTGAGAGACCTCGGCGCTTTGTGGAGCATGTGACAGCGGAGGAGAGCTTGTGCCTTGTACAAACTGTAAGTGCTTTGTACAAACGATAAGTAAGTGCCTTGTACAAACTGTAAGTGCCTTGTACGAACAGTAAGTAGCTTGTATGAACAGTAAGCACCTTGCACAAACTGTAAGTGTCTTGCACAAACTGTGTGTCTTGCACAAACTGTAAGTGTCTTGCACAAACTGTAAGTGTCTTGTACAAACTGTAAGCGTCTTGTACAAACTGTGAGCGTCTTGTACAAACTGTAAGTGTCTTATACAAACTGTAAGTGTCTTGTAGAAATTGTAAGTGTCTTGTACAAACTGTAAGTGTCTTGTACAAACTGTAAGTGTCTTGTACAAACTGTAAGTGCACAAACTTGTACAAACCGCAATGTATAGGTTTTGGCCCTATCTCCCAATGATGGAGAATCACTTAAAAATTTAAATAATTCTCATATCCGAATCCATATTCAGATCTTCACCAAAATCGAATCGATTCTTTCTTGTCACACACCCAACCTCTCCATTAAGTTTCGTCCAAATCCATCCCTAACTTTTTGAGATATCCTTCTATGTATCGTTTTTGGCCCTATCTCCCAATGGAGAAGAATTACTTAAAAAATTATATTATCCGGATCCAAATCCGCATCTTCACCAAATCTAATCGTTTCGTCCCTGTCACATACGCTACATCTCTGCCAAATTTAGTCCGAAACCGTCCACAACTTTTCGAGATATTTTGTTCACAACCAAACAAACATATGGATAAACAGACAGGGGTGAAAACATAACCTCTATCGACCTTTGGTGGCGGAAGTAATAAAAGCCAGTGTGTGTGCATCCGTCTGTTTGTCCTTCCGCTGTTTCATCCATAACTCTAAACCCATGAAATCTTACGGGCCCAAACTTTGCATACAGACACCTGGACCTCCATCAGATTGCAATGATGAAACCTGGGCCATGATGATGGCCATGAATTGTTATTCATGTGCCTTGTACAAACTACAGGAGTAGTAAGTGCCTTGGGATGAATAGGCCCTGTTGACGATGATTAATGAGGTGCTCATAAGAAAAGAACACCCGAAAATGCCTCACCAATATGGCGGCCCGCCATCTTCGTCAGCCCACTGCCACTCGCTGGGTTCTTTAGCCACCATTTGGTTTCGGCCTATTCAAACGTGGTTTGCCTTGGAAACACGATCGATTACTGGTACCGTACTGCAAAGCCGCAATGAGCCGGCGAAGCCAAAGCCTCTTGCCACTATTTTACCCATTACTATGCCATCAGTAGGGTAGGTAGTTGGTAGTAGGTAGGTGTAGTAGGTACCATACCTGGTAAGACTTAGTAAAAGAAAAGAGCAGACAGTCCTCCCCAATACCTACATACAATAAATGTCACAAGAAGCTTAAGGAAGTAACTAATACGATGTGCTTGCTCAGGGCCTATTTTAAGAAATTTTAACTGGGCTTAACATACGTTTTCACAGTATGTGTGTAGTCTTCTAACTTCAGTCGCTGTCAGGGCTGGTTATCTCCGGGCACTGCGGCTTCCTCCACCAGAGGAAGTTAGCTTGCAGTAAGATCAGTGCCGACAGATCAGACGATAGCGCCGTTTCAACGGCAATGTGTGACTGTCGTTTATCAAACCGAGCTTTCTTTCTTTATGTAAACCACTTATACCGGTAGGTGCAGGACAACATCATAAATCAGACAAACCTACTGCGTATGGGAGCATAGGATTGAAGCCTAATTCGGCTTTTTAGGTCTACCACTAAAGAGGAGAAAAATTTCGAAAATGCCCCAGAGTGTTTTACTTTCCAATTACGTTTCGTGAGAACATTGCTTTTTTATCGCGAAAAGGTGATTGACGCTGATAGTGACCTGTAAGTACTCTTGAACATCCTCAACAACACATATATGCTGGTGCAAGCACTCAAAGGTCTTTATACACTTTAAAGAAATTTAGCGGTGTTCAGTTAAAGTGTAGACTTAAACTGGTAATTGAAACAGTGTAGATTGTAACCTGGTGAATGAGCAGGAGTCACATGCACTTTCTCACGAATTAGCTTGGGTACCCAAGACTTGGGTACATTTATGTCGTGGTTAAGCACAAACATCGTCCTTTATGCACATCTGATAGGTCGGTGTGGCGATGAAGAATGGAGGCGAAACATTGTTCCTCGTTTTGGCTTTGACTGAGTGACCATGGCGTTTTGCAGAATCGAATCTAAAAACACGTTGTTCAAGTGCTCGTACTTTTTCGCTGTGCAGTAAGCGAGTGACTTGATACGTTTCAGTTCATCATCTCTAGCCCGCGTTGTTGCAGTATTAACAACCATGCACATACGGTCGTCGTTCAACAAGTAATTCGGCTTACAAGCGAAGTCCGGAATGGTGTCATCGTCTCCAGCATATTTCGCACGAGATAATGCGACGAATAGTGCTCCTGGATTGAGACTTTCGAATTTTGCTCTCCCCGGATGAATAACGATATATCTGTTAGGTTCGCCAACACCCACAGTAATTCCTTGACAGCGATGAGAAGTTGCTGCCCATCCAAGTCTCAGAGGTATTTCCGTAAATTTGCAACAGTTGCAATCAATACGACGCTGAAATGCTGAATTGACACGATCGGCACGAGCTTTGGATGATCCTCCAAAAAAGGAGGACCCGTATATTTCGGAATATAAAAAATAATTCTTCGTCAATTTTAGAATATTTGACGCCGTTTTCAGGCTCCAAAACGCGGTACCGGTAATAAGCTTTTTTGAAATATTTTTTCAAATGCTTGAATCTCATTGGTTCCGGTGTTTGGTGAAAATTTTCGTTGAAGATAACCTGGGCCCGTGCGGGCCCGGGGAACGAGGTTGGTTTTGCACTTAATTCCTCCAAAATATTTTACAAATTCACTCAACAAAGTCACTCCAACATGTCTCAAAATATTTTAATTACAAATTAGAGGTGCATAGGATTGTAAATCAAAAAAGTACGGTTGAAACAAACTCCTATTGAAATTTTTTGCAATTGTTAAATGCCTACTTCTGCATCGGCAAGATGGCGGCCTCCATGGAGCGATTTGATGCGTCAAAGCTTCGAAATTCTAAAAGGATCCAGCAAAACCTGGCTTTTCAATATAATACGCTGTAGCGCGATGCTGCGCGCGCTAATGTTTACTCAAGGAGCAAGTGGACAACGCGGTTCATACAAGAGTCTTTATTCAAAGTACTCAAACTGCAGCACTCCGCTGCTCAAGGCTGCGGACTTGTGTTAGTGTTGAAAAACCACTTTTGCACTTGTGTTAGTGTTGAAAAACCACTTTTCGCACTTTTGTTAGTGTTGAAAAACCACTTTTCGCACTTGTGTTAGTGTTGAAAAACCACTTTTCGCACTTGTGTTGGTGCAGGAAACCACTTTTGCACTTGTATTAGTGTGGAAAAAACACTTTTCGCACTTGTGTTAGTGTTGAAAAACCACTTTTCACACTTGTGTTAGTGTTGAAAAACCACTTTTTGCACTTGTGTTTGTGCAGGAAACCACTTTTGCACTTGTATTAGTGTGGAAAAAACCACTTTTTGCACTTGTGTTAGTGTTGAAAAACCACTTTTCGCACTTGTGTTAGTGTTGAAAAACCACTTTTCGCACTTGTGTTGGTGCAGGAAACCACTTTTGCACTTGTATTAGTGTGGAAAAACCACTTTTCGCACTTGTGTTAGTGTTGAAAAACCACTTTTCGCACTTGTGTTAGTGTTGAAAAACCACTTTTCGCACTTGTGTTGGTGCAGGAAACCACTTTTGCACTTGTATTAGTGTGGAAAAACCACTTTTCACACTTGTGTTAGTGTTGAAAAACCACTTTTCGCACTTGTGTTGGTGCAGGTAACCTCTTTTGCACTTGTATTAGTGTGGAAAAAACACTTTTTGCACTTGTGATAGTGTTGAAAAACCACTTTTCGCCCTTGTGTTGGTGCAGGGAACCACTTTTGCACTTGTATTAGTGTGGAAAAACCACTTTTCGCACTTGTGTTAGTGTTGAAAAACCACTTTTCGCACTTGTGTTAGTGTTGAAAAACCACTTTTCGCCCTTGTGTTGGTGCAGGGAACCACTTTTGCACTTGTATTAGTGTGGAAAAACCACTTTTCGCAC
>NC_136266.1:79227618-79295872 GCF_964187855.1 Myxine glutinosa | reverse complement strand
TCTTCGGACAACCACTGCGGGTGCCGGGCGAGTTCCTCCCCGACCCCACGGCACCATGGTCCGCCGCGCAGGAGCGCTCAGCGCTGCAGAAGACCGCCCGGAGGTTCGCCCCGGTGCCAACGGCGCACCACGGGCACCCACCTACGCACGTCGCCCCGGAGCTTCGCACCGCGGAGTACGTCTTCGTCCGGCACGACACCCACCGGACACCACTGCGGCCCCCGTACAACGGGCCTTTCTGCGTGATGGTGACCGGGGTGAAACATTTCACCTTGGACATCGGCGGTACTCCCGACCGCGTCTCAGTGGATCGCCTCAAGCCGGCCCACCTCGACGTGGACCACCCACCGCCGGTGGCTCGGCCCCCGCGTCGAGGCCGCCCCCCTGCGGGCGGACCCCTGGCACTGCCCAGCCCCGCCGGCACGCCGCCCCCCGGTCCGGCACCCATCCCGGGTACAGCCGGAGGCATCCCAGCTGGCATCCCTGCACCCCGGACGCCGCCAGTCGCCAGAGGGCACTTCGGCCGGGTCATCCGTTTGCCCCGCAAACTGGCCCTCCAGGTGCACGGGAATTCTGGGGGGGCGCGTGTGGAGGACACGAAAGCTCACTGGCGTGATGGCATCATTCCGCGCACCAAGTGGGCGGCGGCCATGCCCGAGGGGTAGGCGTGGCCTCGGGATATACACTGAGCGCGCAGCCCAGAGCGCTAGAATGCTACAGTGGAGCTCTTGTAATAAAGACTCTTTCAACTTACCACGTTGTCCGCTTCCTCCTTGCCAACAAGTAGCGCGCGTAGCACCGCGCTTCAGTGTCCCACTTATAAGTAAGGAAATATCAGTGCAATATCGGTAGGAAAAATACTTTTACTAATAATGATAAATTTTAGAGTACAATTATCGTACTCTGATATCATTCTCATAGTTCCAATGTAACTTTGAATACTCTAATTGGTGTAATATACTTCTCATCATTTAAGGTAAGAAATAGATTGAGAGGGAGAGAAAGAAAGAGAACGAGAAAGAGAGACAGAGAAAAAATGGCATTAAAGTTGAAATTGTATTATTTCTTGTCCTCCAAACACAACTTCACTTCTCCAGCCAAGGGATCAGGCCGCAATTACAGCAGTCAAGGCTTACGACCTGTGAGGCACCTCTTCTCTATTTTTTTTTTGTATACAAGATGGAAGCTCGTGTAATGCATTAATAACATTGATGCATTACATTACATTACATTTTAATATTACATTACATTACATTACATTACAACATTATTGACAAAAAAAAACAAACGGACACATAAGACAATAAAGGGAGCGGGAGACAAGATGGGGAGAGAGGGGGAAGCATACAAGTACAACATTTGAGAGAAGAGACTTCGGTAGATCTGTGGGAGGTAGAGGGCTTAGGGGTAGGAGGCGTGGGAAGACGGGTGGGGTGGGGGTGAGGTGGGGATGGGAGAGGTAAAAACCACATGTACACAGTGACGACTTCCAGGAAAGAAGTCGCTTTTTCAGAAAGGTGTATCTGGGGTGAATTAAAGGAGGTAGAAAGATCAAGGTTTTGGATGGGGGAAGACAAGAGATGGTTGTGAACAGCTGTTTTAAAGACCTGGAGGGAGGAGTGGGATTGAAGAGAGTGAGGGAGTTTGTTCCAGAGGCAGGTGAAAAGAGGAATGAAAGAGTGAAGGTGAGCAGAGAGTCTTGATTTTGGCAGTTTCACAAGAAGAGGGTTGCTGGCAGTTCTTGTGCATCCTGCAGGAATATTTGGGGGACAGAGCACAAACAGGGCTGGGGGGTGGGGGGGCTAGGCCAGAGAGGAGTCGATAGAAGACAGAAAGACCACCAACCTGCCTGCGGTGAGTGAGTGAAAGGCCCTCAGAGTCAGCATCATCGAGGGAGATTCCAATGATTCTGAAAGATTTGGTTTCAACAGCGTGAAGCCGAGCTAGGTGTGAGGTAGGAGCACCAGCCCAGAGGGGAGAGCAGTATTCCATCAAGCTGGGGATGAAAGCTTTGTATGTGGTGAGGAGCTCATTTCCAGCTTGAAAATGTGGTTTTCCTAGGAAAGATCATGGCAGATTGTGAGACCCAAGAGCTTCAGTGACAGAATTTATTGGAGAGGATTGTTGAGAAAGTAGATGGGAGGGTTGTCCAGATGGTCTTTTCAGCGAGACATAGTGAGAGTGTGAGATTTGTCAGGATTGAAAGACATGTTCCACTTGTTTGACCAGTCTGTGATTTTGTCCAGGTCTGCAGAGAGTGAGGAGGGTGAAGACTGCTGATCTGAGGGATGAGGTATGGCGCCGCAGAGAGTGGAGTCATCAGAAAAGAGATAGAGAGGATTTTCGAGAGAGTTGTAGAGATCATTGATGAAGACTAGAAAAAGCACAGGGCCCAGAACACTGCCTTGGGGAACTCTAGCCTGAACAGGAAGGGGAGAAGGGAGAAATCCATTCAGGGCCACACGTTGACTTCTAATAGAGAGGAAGTCTGCAAGCCATGCATGGAGATTTCCATGGATACCATCGAAGGAACGTTTGGTGAGCAGAGCGGGGTGCCAGACCATATCGAAGGCATGTGATATGTCAAGGGACAACAACAGAACAACAACATGCATTTTAAGGCCATTTTCCCTGCTAGAGCGGGGGTTAGCCTTGCGGTCCCCATGACAATCTTGTCCATTTTGCCCTATTTTCTGCATCTCTCCTTGTTAACCCCCTTGCCCGCATTTCTTCTTCCACCATCTTTCGCCAAGTATTTCTCGGTCTTCCCCATCCTCTACTTCCTTCTACATTCATTTCCATCACTCTTCTCAACCAGTCACTTTCATCCTTCCTCAACACATGACCAAACCATCTCAACCTGTTCCTCTTCACAGCATCAATCACAGGCTCTATTCCCATCATCTTTCGCAATTCATCATTTGTCTTCCTCTCTCTCAACGACACTCCGCACATCCACCGAACCATTCGCATTTCCACCCTTTCCAGCTTTAGTTGCTGCTCTACATTCATGACCCATGTCTCGCTCCCATAAATCATAACACTTCTCACACATGCAGCATACACCTTTCCCTTCAGCTTCAACGACAATCCCCTCCTCATCAGCATGCCACTCAGTTCCCGAAACTTCTTCCATGCACATCTCACTCGAGCAACCGTTGCCGAGTCTGATCCACCTTCTCCATTCAGCATGTCTCCGAGGTAGCAAAATGTTTTCACACCTTCCAGCTTCACGCTGTCTCCAAGATCCAACTCAACATTTCCTCCATCTGCAGCTCCCTCTGTGCACACCTTACATTTGAATGTAGCTGCCACACTGGTTAATGACCCTCTCAGACCACTACATTTTTGATGAACCCACTCAGCGCACATTGTACATTGAATGGAGTTCACTCCGACACCCTTCCTGCACACAGCACATGGCCACTTCCCAGTTCTTTCCACCTCACCACATGCTTTACCACTTGCCATCACCTTCGTCTTTCCTATATTCACCTTCAGACCTTTTGTCTCCATACATTCCTTCCACTTGTTCATCTTTTCCTTCAGTCCATCCATACTTTCCGCAATCAACACCAGATCATCTGCATACAACAACTCCCACGGTAAACCCTCCTTTACGGTCTGAGCCAGCACCTCCATCACAGCTACAAATAGTAGTGGACTTTGTTCCGACCCTTGATGCACTCCCACCTTCACCTCAAACTCACCACTGTTCCCGTCCTTCGTCCTTACAACTGTGCACGCTCTTTTGTACAAGGGATACATCAAGTATCATCAGCTCATTGATATGTCAAGGGAGACAGCTCTAATTTCCTGTTTGACATTGAGGACCTCCATCCATTGTTGACACAGCAGAAACAGCATGTCCAGAGTAGAGTGACCTGGTCTGAATCCAAATTGATGATCAGAGATCAAGCCATTGGAGAAGAGGAAGGATTTGATATCTGAAGCAATAATGGATTCCATGAATTTGCTGATAATTGGGAGCAGGCTGATTGGTCTGTCGTTGCATGGATCTGTTTTTGCACCTTTTTGTGTAAAGCAGTCATGTTGGCTGATTTCCAAGCTGATGGCAGATGACCTTGAGCAAAAGAGAGGGTGAAGAGAACAGAGAGAGGGTGTGAAAGAGCGGCAGAGCAGGATTTTAGGACCCCTGTGCTGATGCCGTCTGGTCCAGTTGCAGAATCAGAGTCCAGGATTGACAGAAACTTCTCGAACCTTGTCAGGAGAGAAGGACGCAGAGTCCAGGAGCAGCTGGGTACGACTGGGTACGGTGGGTACAGAGAGAAACGGGTTTGGGACACAAGATTTTGAGGCAAACACAGAGTTGAGGCATTCAGATTTTTCACGTGCGGAGTCAGCTGTGTAGCCGTTTGATGGAAGGGATGGAGGGGGAACAAACACCATAAACAGAATTGACAAGACGCCACCAGGATTTGGAAGAGGGAGACAGGTTTGAGAGTTCACTCTTGAGAGTGGAGAGATATTGTTTCCTGGTTCTCCTGAGGGTAGACACACACTTGTTCCAAGCTTTGTGAAAGGAAAAGAGATTGCCTTCCTTTGTATTTGCCTTCCAGGAGGCAAAGGCAAGATGTTTAAGGGCAACTGCCACACCACATGCTTCCGTGTGCTTTGGACGAGAGGAGGGGTATGACAACTGAAGACGAGATGGGATAAATCTGTGCATGAGAGAGAGCAGTTTACTTTGGAAGAATTCCCAGGATGAGTTGATGTCAGAGGCAGTGGAGATGGGAGACCAGTCCAGATGATTTATGGCTGCTTGAAGACCGTCCAGATGATTGCTATGAAGATTTGAGACTTCTGGCAGTCTCTTAGCACTATTAAAGCCATTGAAAACATCGCGAAGGCCTTGAGCGAAGTCGCGGATAACTGCGTGAACGGGGTTTGGAGGAAGGTTTAGTCGGACCAATGAGTTCATTAATCCAGCCAAATATTCATCATCGACTTCATGGGATTCAAACCAAAGCTGCACAATTAAATCGCCAAGATGGCCAACAAAGTGGGATTCGCCGAAGTCAAATATCATAGTATTCTGATTACTGCACTTGATTGTTGCTGTAACTTTACTCCAGTATACTCAGATATACAATCATTGCGACTGCACCATTACTCAAGTATACTCCAATATACTCTAACTAGCGGGGTCACCCGTGGGAATCCCACGGGCATGGATGTGTGTGACATTTCGACATATTGAGTTATATGCTGCACATTCATTTTTACAAAATGGTTACTGGCAAGTCATCAGATCCAGAAATGGTGTGATGAACACAATTTATTTATTTCACATAATATGTGACCCCTCACTCCTCTCCACCTGACACTCTCCTGTCTCCACCTGACACTCTCCTGTCTCCACCTGACACTCTCCTCTCTCCACCTAGCACTCCTCTCCTCTCCAAACCCTCACATCCCTCTCCTTTCCAATCCCTCACCTCTCCAATCCCTCACACTCCTCTCCTCTCCAATCCTTCACACGCCTCTCCAATCGCGCCTCACACTCCTCTCCAATCGCGCCTCACACTCCTCTCCAATCGCGCCTCACACTCCTCTCCAATCGTGCCTCACACTCCTCTCCAATCGTGCCTCACACTCCCCTCCAATCACTCCTCTCCAATCGTGCCTCACACTCCTCTCCAATCATGCCTCACACTCCTCTCCAATCGTGCCTCACACTCCTCTCCAATCGCGCATCACACTCCTCTCCAATCGCGCCTCACTCGCCTCTCCAATCGGCTTTCCCCGTCTCGTTTCTCTCCTTTTTCTCCCGTCTCGTTCTTTTTCTTGCTCCAAATCGGCCCGTCGGAATCGGAAATCGGCCCGTCTCGCCCGTCGGCCCGTCGGAATCGGAAATCGGCCCGTCTTGCTTTTGTGCGTGTGCGTAAATAAATTGTGTTCATGACACCATTTCTGGTGTTGGGCTAGCGGCTAGGGTGCCGGCTTAGGATCCTGGGTTCGAATCTCGGTCGATCGCCGAATTAATGCCAGGGGGGTTGACTCAGCCTGTCATCCTTCCGAGGTCGGCTAATTGAGTACCAGTTCACTGGTAATTCCCTGTTTGTCGTTGAAGGCGGCAAAAAGGGTTGGCGTCAGGAAGGGCATCCGGCCGTAAAACATTGCTTCAAAAAGGGGACAAAAAAACAACAACTACCACGGTCCCCGAAAAGGCCAACCCCCGCTTTGCGGGGAAAAATGGCCTCTAAACGGTGGTTTTTACACCATTTCTGGATCTGATGACCTGCCAGTAACCATTTTGTAAAAATGAATGTGCAGCATCTAACTCAATATGTCGAAATGTCACACACATCCATGCCCGTGGGATTCCCACGGGTGACCCCGCAAGTTTGCATTGACGTTCGTCGATGGACTCGTTCGCCCGTCTCATTCGTTTTCTTGCTACATCCTGTTCAAGTCTGCGTTCTTCATCGATCGTCTCATTCATTTTGGAAATAGAAGTTTCCACGCAGCGCATGAATTGTCACGATCCTCAAGAGGAATTTGTCTCGTAATCATCAAATGATAAATGGCAAGTAAATTATATTGTGGAAAATTAAAGATTTCAAATAAACCTATTTAAAGTGTATTCGCACATAACTAATTTTAAAAAACGAAGAAATATCTCTCGGTAATTTCCTGAAACATATTTTACTTCCGGCTAATAATGTTGAATTAAATAAAAACGAAGAAATATATGTCGGCATCATTGTTGACGTTTTTGTGACGACTGTCATCAAACGAAAAAGTAATATATCTTAACGGAAAAGCAAAAGCGAATTTTTAATATATATGTCGACACGTTGCCGTCGGTGTCATGTTGGGCGGTGTATGATGCACCATGACGCGATTTTAAAAAATATATCTGCATTTTCCCGCGTGTGTGGAATGTTCTCAATTATTGCTGACACCGACTCTAAAACCATCGATAAAAATGAAATCATATGGTGAGTTAGATTGGAGATAAAGGCGTGAGAGAGACTCAATGGCCTTGAAGTTACAGGCATTTGAGAATTCATTTCGTTCTATAAACGGCAACTTTCATCGGATTTTCTTCTCGTTTTTTTTCAACCGAGTCTAAAACTATGTTAGCGACTGTGAAAAATGAAATGATATATCGAATTTAAAATAGATATCGACACATTGCCGTCGGTGTCATGTTGGGCGGTGTATGATACACCATGACGCGATTTTAAAAAATATATCTCTGCATTTTCCCGCGTGTGTGGAATGTTTGTGGAAAATTAAAGATTTCAAATAAACCTATTTAAAGTGTATGCGCACATAACTAATAAAAAAAACGAAGAAATATCTCTCGGTAATTTCCTGAAACATATTTTACTTCCGGCTAATATGTTGAATGAAATAAAAACGAAGAAATATATGTCGGCATCATTGTTGACGTTTTTGTGACGACTATCATCAAACGAAATAGTAATATATCATAACGGAAAAGCAAAAGCGAATTTTTAATATATATCGACACATTGCCGGCGGTGTCATGTTGGGCGGTGTATGATACACTATGACGCGATTTTAAAAAATATATCTCTGCATTTTCCCGCGTGTGTGGATTGTTCTCAATTATTGCTGACACCGAGTCTAAAAGTAAAACCATCGATAAAAATGAAATCATATGGTGAGTTAGAAAGGCGTGAGAGAGACTCAATGGCCTTGAAGTTACAGGCCTTTGAGAATTCATTTCGTTGTATAAACGGCAACTTTCATCGGATTTTCTTCCCGTTTTTTTTCAACCGAGTCTAAAACTATGTTAGCGACTGTGAAAAATGAAATGATTTATCGAATTTGATTTGAAATAAAACTGGGGGAGAGCAAGACACCACGGGCCTACAAAACAGGACTCAAAGCTATGCGAGTTAATAAAATGGTGGATATTTGTTTATAGCCACTCCCAGAATGGGTGGAGCTATGGGTGGAGCTACTCTGCAAACCGAGTAAGCCACACCCCGGACAGACACCCAACAGATAGACAGACAGACAGACAGACAGAATCATCTACGGCTATTATAATATAGATTGCCACTGAACCATTACTCCACTCTACTCTCATATACTATCATTGCGACTGCACCATTACTACAGTATACTCCAATATACTCCAGTTGCTACTGCACCATTACTACAGTATACTCGAATATACTCTGATTGCTACTGCACCATTACTACAGTATACTCTAATATACTATCATTGCTACTGCACCATTACTACAGTATACTCCAATATACTCCATTTGTTACTGCACTATTACTACAGTATACTCTAAGATACTATCATTGCTACTGCACCATTACCACAGCATACTCCAATTACTCTATTTGCTACTGCGCCATTACTACAGTATACTCCAATATAATATCATTGCTACTGCACCATTACTACAGTATACTACAGTATACATGTATTGCTGGGTGAGCAGTAAGTGAAAAATAGAGAAAAATAGTGATGGTCGGGAGACAAATCTTAAGCCAGATGACATCAAAGTTTGGATAGTTGTGGTCCACAAGGCGTACAGTAGGCGTGTTGTTGTTGAAGACACAGACTCCTCCATTGAAGGGGAATCGTGAGTGAATGTTGTAGTTTGAAATGTTAAAGGAGTTAACAAGAACATCATGTGACAATTGGGTCTCTGAGAGAAGCAATATATTAGGAGAGGTACTAGCTAGATGTTGTTGAACAGAGGAAAGATTCCAAGAAAGACCTTGGATGTTGGTGAAATTAATTGAAGAAGAGTCATATTGATTCAAAAGTCAAGGTTCTTGGAAGGGACCATTGCTACTACTGTCTGAGCATCCGCCCCTCCCCTCCCTCACATTGGCATCAGAGACAGGCAGGTCACCAGAGATTTTTCTCACTCCATAATGCCAGGAACTAGGTGCCCTTAACTTTTCGGATATTATCATTTAATTGGAGGTTTCTTAGGAAATGAGAGGAAAGAGAAATAAATTCAAAATTGCTGCCAATTCAACTCGCACTGGCTCTTCAATAAACTTTTCAAGTGTTGAAAAGACTCCAGTAACTTGTGTGATAACTTCACATGATAACATGTTGGTCATGCAAATGATTGTTTATCTCCAGGGTATGAGCAGATGATGAACCCTTATGACATTAATAAAATCATCTTTGAAAGATGAACAAGAGGAAGGCCAAATCAAACACCTTGATGTTGTATTGTATGATCAAAAACATGTTGTTCATGCCTTCGATGGTGCACAAAGGAGATGATGCCACATGAAATGTCCCATCGAGGGTAAGTTATAGCTTCTTCCATATCGCTGATTTCCAATAATAATGTCGTCAAATATCCCAAGGGGTCTATCAAGGTTTGTACAAAAAAGAATGAAAATGTGGCTGCACTTTGGATGAGACGGGAAATGGTGGAAAAAATACTTTTAAGCCTGTGGCATAACAAAGCTACCTTATACAAAGGGTTATATATTATTTCATAACAGCTACACCCAAGTAATTATTTAAATAATACACCTTAGTTGTGGTGATGTGAAATACATGCCTGAAGGCAAATACATAGTTTGGCCAAAAAAACTGCTTCTGGTTTCCCAGCCAATGCAGATATAAATGTTGAGAAACTAGTGGCATAGCAGGCATAGCACAAAACCATTCTGCCAAGTAAACATTCTTCATGACAAGTTTGAGCCCCGTCGGTCAAAGGGTGTGGCAGGTAAATCGGTGCAGGGCTTTTTTAAAATATAT
The DNA here is from genome assembly GCF_964187855.1 of Myxine glutinosa. Classification (NCBI taxonomy): domain Eukaryota; kingdom Metazoa; phylum Chordata; class Myxini; order Myxiniformes; family Myxinidae; genus Myxine; species Myxine glutinosa. The sequence continues at coordinate 79,286,124 of NC_136266.1, read as the reverse complement.
ATAAAGGGAGGGAGGGAATGTCATGATTTCGTCCTTTTAGTATGCAATAATTAAAATAATAGTAATAAGGAATATGATTGGTGTCCTTGACCTATTTTTTGGATTGTGATCGAATGAACAAGAAACACATTTCTGATCATAACTTGTATAATTTTCTTCTGATTTTCATGATGTGAGTTTTATGGATAGACTTTCGATGGGGACACGTTTTCTTCATCGACAATCTATTCCTATATGTTGGAGGTGAAGGTCATACAGTATGGTGGTCTAAATATGGCCATCATTAGATTGCAAGTCAAGGGTGAGTCTCCTCAGCTCGCCCTTGGCAATCGCTTTATGATCGCAGATATCTACTTTTTATTGGTAGTTTTATATTTTATCATCAATACTACTCCATTTTGTTTTATCTCGATGGAACTGAACTTTTTTTTTTAGTTCTTGGACGACTTGTTCTGGATATTTTGGAATTAAACCAAAATTTTATTTGTTTCGATTTGTTGCATGGGCTCCGATGTCACTTATGAGATGTGACATAAGGTGTGTCATAGTATGCTAACCTATAGGGTGTTGTAAAAATACCCGGCCAACTTTGGTTGTAAATATTGTTACGGATCCCAGCGTCGGCCTTTCCCTTTAAGAAGGGGGGATTAATCCCCTCGCTGATGACTGACCTACGTGGTCCTGGGGGTATGACGTCATGCCCGGTCGGCGCTGGGTAGGGTATTAGGACCAACCGTCCTATGACCTAAATAACAGCACCTCCCGGTATGCAAGGAAATACTCCCCGCTCACTGCCGCAGCGTAATGGATGATTTGCGCCGAGCGAAGCGAACTGCGGCGTGAGCCGTTTACCAAGACTAGACCCGATTTATATTCGTTGGCCGAATCGCACCACGTACCCTCAATATGGAAACCTCTAAAGCGACCGAATGTGAAGAAGACAAGGTAGGAAGAACAGATATTTATTATTATTTACACACAACTAAAGCAGAAAAGAAATGAAATACGATTTACAAGGTAATGGAAGGAGCACGAGACACAGTGCAATTATTAGCTTACCTATACAGTCTTACTTCTAAACCCCAAGTCAACATGAAAGATGGACAAACGGGCAGACTCACACGATGGGGAAATTGCAGATGGATTGGCTGGAGGGAGAGGAAGGTCCAGCTCGGACCGAAGCACGGTCGGGCCGGGAGCGGGCAGCCGCTGTTCCTTCCCGACCACGCCGGCACCGCCGTCAAAGCCCAAGCTGCGGTCGTGCAAGCTGCTACGGTTCGAACTGCGGCGGTGGCAAAGCTGCGTGGTGGAGTCAAAGCTGCGTGGTGGATTCAAAGCTGCGTGGTGGACCCAAAGCTCAGCTCTCGTATCTCATCTGCTCCGTGTCTCATCTCCTCCCTAGACCCTAGTGGGGGCGTCCCGCCGCGGGTTCTATTGACCACACCCCCGAACCTTCGCGAACCTCCCCGAGCGTTCTCTCCACGCCCTCTCAAAGCCAAACCCCTCGTTCTTGGTTGGTCGGCAAGGGCTGGCTCACTCCTCCCCTCTATGACGAGGTGGAGACACGCCTTTCTTCTCCGAGATTACCTCGCCTTAATGGCGGCAAATGTAGTTGGCAAGGCGAATGGCAATGATGCAGTTGGAAATGGAGGTTTTTGGAATGGGAATGAAAGGGGATCTATCTTATTTAATTGATGCAACGCAATGAATTAGTGGACCACAGAGCCTTATACTGACATTTACTAAGGACATAACTACTGAGGGAATCTATGATTTGCTACGTGTGTGCGATGGATTAACTAAGGGCGACCTTGGATCTTTACAATTGGAGGGTGATATTTACAAGATTTACAGCATACAAAAGGGGAAAATTTACATCAAATTACACACACAATTCCCATATCCCCAACAATATATTTAGAAACACAAATGATACAACGATACCCTTTGGTTTATATGATAGAGAAACTCAAAGTTGTGTGCACTCAATCAGTACACTTCAATGATAGCTCTGTTTGTCACGCACAGGACATCAAGGCAGTACACGAGTTCTGGTCATGTTTGGCTCAGTTTGGCTCAGCTCAGTTGTGATCTGAGAACGAAGATCCTGCAGGTTTGTCACCTTGGTGTTGTAGACAACATCTTTGACAAACCCCCACGGAAAAAAAAATCAAGAGGGCTTATATCTGGTGATCGTGGGGGACAGGCGGTTTGTCCATCTCGGCCAATTCAGCTACCTGGATTTTTTTCATTCAGGATGGCTCGAACGACTCAGGCCCAATGAGCGGGAGTGCCATCCTGTTGAAAAATGATATCTGCTCACAGGTTTTCAATCTGTGGGAAGATGAATCCATCCTACATGTTCATGTAAATTGTTGAGCTCACTAGCCTGTATCCTCCGCAAAGAAAAATGGATCCACCAAGCAGTCATGGAGAAGGCCACACCACACATTGACCTTTGGATTGTCACGTATGTGGTCAATGACCACGCGTGGGGTTTCAGAGCCCCAGATCCTCACATTGTGCTGGTTGACCTTTCTAGTGGGGAGCCGTGCATGGGTAATTTTTTCTTTTCATTTCAAATTGATGCAAAAGTTTCGTTTTCAGTGCCATTTCGGAAGGAAAGGGCCTATAGAACAATTTTGGCTCGAGTGTCAAGCACTCAGATCAAAAATGGGGCTTCTGGGGACGTGGGGGGTTCCTGACCCCCCACCGGCCTATGCAAAATATGGAAACTGTTATAACTTTTGATTGGATGATCCGATCTGAACATATGAGGTATGTATGGATTCAGAATCAGGAGTAGCAACTTGTATTTCAAGCATATTGCCCATAGAAGCAATAATTTTGCCGGTATCGGCGCATATCCACAAAAAAGACCAAGGGTCATAGGCCCGGTAAGCTGAAACATGTTAAAAAAAACAAAAACTGGACAATTATACTCGGACCCAATGATATAGTGACATTTTTATTTATCTTTTAACTGTGCTACAATATGGTGGTGAGTAACTGCTTAGAGAATTGCTTGAATAACTCCTTGAACAATAGTTTTAATAAGAAAGTGGCTAACAAATCGACCATATATACATGTCAGTATTGGAAATTGTTCTGGTCCAGCTACTTCTCGCATTTGCAAATTCACAGACGTGTGCACTTCAACTTTGCCCTCATGCTCTTGCGCAGAGCGCAGGTACTTGTGCAAGTGCACTTCACATTCAGGTGGAATACATCCTTGGCGAGGGGCAGCGAGGTCCAAATGGGAAGCAGCTTGCTTCCTTCAGCGCATGATTAGTGGGGTTGTTGACAGCCATCATGGACCTTTGTGCTCAGTTGTTTTTTTCACCAGTTCCATTCCATGTCGAATCATTTCTGGAGTGGCTGCTTTCTCATGGAAAAGTGGCAGGAGGGCTTCAATGCCTTTTTCCGGTTGTCCAACAGCATCTGATCGAACAGAATGGAATGAACACCACATCTCTGGAGTGCCTTTTTCTGTATCAGAATCCACATATAGGGTGTCATGTACTGCAGTCATCCATGCCTGTTCGTGCTGTTTCTCCTCATCGAATGAACTCGTTGCCACTGGCTGCACATCTTTTTCCGGAGGTTGGGTGACGAGATTTCGGCCCACAGGTGGTACAAACGCATACGAACGAGGCAGGATGGGTCCACTGCTGCATGCTCCTGTTTTCTGTGAGTTAATTCGTGGACATTCTTGGTCCAACCCAGGCTTCTGTGATGAAGGAAACTTTAAAATTGAAATCCCAGTTCCATGGAAGGATGAGCTTGCAGTGCGTGATGTGGGATTGTGATCCAAGTTATCCAGGGCTGCAGCTGTGAAAATGTGCTGATGCAAATTTGTAGGACAGACTATATCAGCGTTGTTCCTTGTTTGATCTGCAATAGCCTGTGCAAAGCCAACTTCAATGGTGAGGACTTTCTTATATGACACGCTCAGAGCCTACTTGTGTAGTAGTTCTACCGACTTCTTGCTTCTTGTTTAGGAATGCAATTTGAGGGCCAGGAACACTGCAAGTGGAGGCTCATAATTCAAGTTTGCAGAAAGAGAAGTCATATTTAACATGGCGACCTGACTCACAAAGAGGATCTTCCTGGAATTATCGTGTTCTTGCGATGATTTGGGTCCTGCAAGGAGTTGACGGAAGAAATACTTCATACGTTGTGGAACAGATGATTCTTCGCAACCATTAGGAAATGAACCATCAAACCTGAATGCAGTGTCATGATCCAAAACAGCTTTATGGAGAATCGATGCTGCCATTAGTAATGTACGTGCTTCCTCATCTGGTGTTTGAGTTGAATCTGATATGATCTTTCTAGCCTTCTTCGAACAAACGATGAAAACTCGGTCTCGGATACCTTTCTCCTCTGTCAAATTTGGGAAGTGTTCGAGGACTGTTTCCTTTAGGCGTGTCCGGTTCACGGTCTTCTGGATTCCATGTTGTTTTAATCTCTCCGTCATCATATCTGTCAGATCTTGCAATGCAAAAATTATACGACCTCCAGCGACTTCTTCCTTTATGAATTGGAGCAATTCATTTTCTGTTGTGGCCTCAAAGTTTTCGCTAGCTGTGTCTTGTTTACAAATCGCATCGTTACTGCGGATGAACCCTGTGTGACAATTCCGATGATACTTGGCTTCAATGGCGACCAGATCGCTTTCTGCAAGGAGTGACACGCTATGCTCTTCCCCCAGTGCGACTGCCTTGTCATGTAGCTATCTGTTTGGTGAGTTTAAGCTTCTGGAAAGAATGGTCTGCTGCATTTGTTTCGTCACCACAGAAGAGACACAGATTACAATTAGCAGCTGCACTCGTCTGCCGGGATCTTTTTCTTGCAGGAGGCAATCCTTAATCGCGACGTTTTTTTGCATGGTCAAGTGCTTATTCCCTGTAAAGCTGACGACATGATTTGTGCCAGGATGCATGATTCTTCTGCATGGATTCTTCATCTGGAGGTTTTCCGTCTGGGTGGGGAGCAGCACCAATTGCTCTGAACTGACTTACAAGGCTGGTGATTTCTGTGTAGGCTCCCTCTCTACGACTGGCGACTGGATTCGCAAGAGGACAAACAAGCCCTTCCTCAGCTTGTTTTTGGCACATAATGCAAAACTGCCATCTCCTTGTCCCAGCCATTTCAGAAACGACCTGGTAAGACAGAAAGAAACAACAATATTAAATAACTGCCGTCTTGATGCATAAAAATGTTGGGTTCATGAAGGGACAGAGAGGTTATTCTTAAATTTATCTGCACTGCACTGAAAACTCCCATTTCAGCTTCTCAGCCATCCATGATATCTGAAACCTGGAAAGAGAAAGTGACCAACATAATGAAGGGTTTTCTTCGGTTTGATTTTGGCAAAAGACAGACCATCCCAAGCTCGCTGACACGGCCTGAATAAAAAACTGGAAAAAGTTCAACAGGAAAGAGATGAAAAAAAAATACCTGATTTGCGTTATTACTTTTGTATTTATTGTCTCATTGGTGTGAAATATCATATAAGATATGCTCCAATCATGTTTATTTTATTTTCATTCAATAACTCATACATGAAAACCTGGGTATAGACTCCAAAATCACCATTCTAGGTTCAATAAGACAGAAGTTATGAGGCATAATGCAAAAAAAGGCCGAAATTGGCAACCATCTTTGATTTTTGGCATACCAGAATATTCAAAACATCAATATTTTGACTCCAGTTGATTCCTCACACAGTAATAGCTTAAAATAGCAATAGAAGTTATATTACACAGCAATTGTGTGAGAATTATGAGATTTTTCAAATAAAATTTGTAATTCACGATTTTCGATGGCTGACATTTTGGAAAATGGGCAAAAAACAAACAAAAAAATTATATGAGTGCTTGACACTCGAACCAAAATTGTTCTATAGGCCGTTACCTTCAAATTGATACTGAAAACGAAACTTTTGCATCAATTTGAAATGTCTGAGTGTCCGGGCACCCCACTATCCCTGATACATGAAAGTAAGCTTGATCTGTGAGCATGACCTTTTTCAAGTAATCTTCAACAACAACAACAGGCATTTTAAGGCCATTTTCCCTGCTAGAGCGAGGGTTAGCCTTGCGGTCCCCATGACAATCTTCTCCATTTTGCCCTATTTTCTGCATCTCCCCTTGTTAACCCCCTTGCCTGCATTTCTTCTTCGACCATCTTTAGTCAGGTCTTTCTCGGTCTTCCCCGTCCTCTACTTCCTTCTACATTCATTTCCATCACTTTTCTCAACCAGTCACTTTCTTCCTTCCTCAACACATGACCAAACCATCTCAATCTGTTTCTTGTCACAGCATCCATCACAGGCTCCATTCCCATCATCTTTCGCAATTCATCATTTGTCTTCCTCTCTCTCAACGATACTCCACACATCCACCGAACCATTCGCATTTCCACCCTTTCCAGCCTTCGTTGCTGCTCTGCGTTCATTACCCATGTCTCACACCCATAAATCATAACACTTATCACACATGCAGCATACACCTTTCCCTTCAGCTTCAACGACACTCCCCTCCTTGTCAGCACGCCACCAAGGAGAAGGAAGGATAATAAAATAATTTACAGAAGAAATCAAGAAGACACAGTGAAAATTGCTAGCTTATCTAAACAGGCTTAACTTATACCCTGGACAGAACAAACAAAAGACGGACTCACACGAATGGGGAATTTGCAGACAGGAATTGACAGGAGGTGGGTGGCTGGAGGGGGAGGAAGGCACGGAGCTGGCTGGAGCTTGATCCCGCACGGGACGTCGGGCTGGACCTCGACGGCCGCCGATGCCACCGATCCTGTGGTGTGCGCGGGGTAACGGGTCGGAGCTGCCTGGTGGAGCCAACGCTGCTGGTGGGTGGTCTGGCGTGACGGGTTCTCTCTCCCTCTCTCACAAACTCGCAGGACTCTCTTCAGGCTTGTCTGTGATCTGATCTCCTCCCTCCTCGACTCTACTGGGGGCGTCTCCCGCGGGTTATATAAGCCCCACCCTTGACCCTTTTGCGAACCTCCCCCAAACGTTCTCTCTCCGCCCTCCAAAGCCAACCCCTCGTTCTGGGTTGGTCGGCAAGGGCTAGTTCACTCCTCCACTCTATGACGAGGTGGAGACACGCCTTTCTTCCCTGACCTTACCTCGTGGCTAATGGTGGTTTTGGGGCGATTCGAGCTAGCCCCAGCCAAAGGGCAGCAATGGCGAATGAAGAAAACCGCCCAAATGCAGTTGGCAATTGCAGCAAACCTGGCAAACCTGGCACTTTGAAGATGCCATGTCGGAGGGATCTACCTTATTTAATGCAGTGCAATGGAGTGTCAAATTAATGGAAGACAAGGCCTTACCCTACTACACAGAATAAGGAAATAACTGTTAACAAGGAGGAAATCTATTATTGGCTACGTGGGTGCTTGTGAAATAACTACGGGCATGACCTTTGACCTTTATACACAACTGGAGGAAGGAGGGTCCACAATAAAACAATAAAAAAAAAACACAATCCTCATATCCACAACAATATATATATATATATATATATATATATATATTTTTTCCACATGTGAAATTTGCATTTACGTTTATTTAAATTATACAATGGACTACAAAATGTAAATGTTTCATGATATTTGTTTTATTATATCACCTTTATCTATCAATATTGTTGAAATGAAGAACAAATAGCTGTATGTTGAAATATATTGAAAAAGTCAAAACTTTACCAGGGGTGTACTTACTTTTTCACATGACTATATATATATATATATATATATATATATATATATATATATATATATATATATATATATATATATATATATATATATATATATATATATCTTCATTTACTGGTATGTTTAGGGTACATGATCTTCATTTCAACAATATTGATAGATAAAGGTGATATAATATAACAAATATCATGAAACATTTACATTTTGTAGTCCATTGTATAATTTAAATAAACGTAAATGCAAATTTCACATGTGGAAAAAGTAAGTACACCCCATGAAATGTTTTTTAAAATCTTTTTAACATATGTGGACATATCAATATTTGATCTTCATTTAAACAGTATCTATAGATGAAGGTGATCTAATTGAAAAAAAAAACAATGAAAAATTGACTGCAATAATTTATTCAACAAAAAATTGTTGCACATCATGAACAATTACATGCACAGCTCGTTTCAAAGCCCCCCACAACATCTCGATGGGATTTAGATCCGGGCTTTGACTTTGCCATTCCAGAACCATCCATTTCTTTATTTTCAACCATTCCTTAGTGGATTTACTGGTATGTTTATGGTCATTGTCATGTTGCAAGGTCCACCTTCGGTTGAGCTTCAACTTTCCGACAGATGGCCTCACATTATCCTCAAGCACCCTCTGGTACAATGAAGAATTCATCGTGGATTCTATGATGGTGAGCTGCCCAGGCCCTGATGCAGCAAAGCCGCCCCAAACCATAATATTTCCACCACCATGCTTTACAGTTGGTATCAGGTTCTTGTGGTCAAATGCTGTCTTAGGGTTTCGCCAAACATGTCTTCTGGTACTGTGGCCAAAGAGCTCTACCTTTGACTCATCTGTGCAGAGCACATTATTCCAGAAGTGCTGGTATTTGCCTAGGTGACTCCACTCTCTGCCGCTCCATTCCTCTTCCCTCAGATCGGCAGTCTGCTGCCTCCTCACTCTCTGAAGACCTGGACAAAATCACAGACTGGTCAAACAAGTGGAACATGTCTTTCAATCCTGACAAATCTCACACTCTTACTATGTCTCTCCGAAAAGATCGACTGGACAACCCTCCCATCTACTTTCTCAACAATCCTCTCCAAGAAGTTCTGTCGCTGAAGATTTTGGGTCTCACTATCTGCCATGATCTTTCTTGGGAAAACCACATTTCCAAGCTGGCCTCCAAAGCCAGTCGCCGACTGGGCATCCTCCGTTGTGCGAAGTCCTTCCTCGGCACACCTGAGCTCCTCTCCACATACAAGGCTTTCATCCGCAGCTCAATGGAATACTGTTCTCCCCTATGGGCCGGTGCTCCTGCCTCACACCTAGCTCGGCTTCACGCTGTTGAAACCAAAGCTTTCAGAATTATTGGAATCTCCCGCGATGAAGCTATCTCTGAGGGCCTTTCACTCACTCACCGCAGGCAGGTAGGTGGTCTTTCTGTCTTCTACCGACTCCTCTCCGGCCTTGCACCCCCAGCTCTCTCTGTGCTCTGTCCCCCAAATATTCCTACCGGTCGCACAAGATCTGCCAGCAACCCTCTGATGGTTAAACTGCCGAAATCTCGGCTCTCTGCTCACCTTCACTCTTTCATTCCTCTTTTCTCCCGCCTCTGGAACAAACTCCCTCACTCCCTTCAATCCCACTCCTCCCTCCAGGTCTTTAAAACAGCTGTTCACCACCATCTCTTATCTTCCCCCATCCAAAACCTTGATCTTTTCTACCCCCGCTAATTCACCCCAGATCCACCTTGTTTGAAATTCCAACCTCTTTCCTGGAAGTCCTGGCAGTGTCCATATGTTTTATACCTCTCCCACCGCCCCCTTCCCATGCCCCCCCCCCCAAAGCCCTCGCCCTCTCTCAGATCTCTCGATGTCTCCATGTCTCTCGGTCCCTGCTCTCAAATGTTGTGTTTGTGTCCTTCCCCCTCTCTCCCCATCTTGTCTACCGCTCCCGATGTTATATGTTTTATGTGTCGGTTTGTCTTTCTGTGTGATTAATGTTCGCTCTTTCACGAGCCTCGATCTTGTATACAAAAAAAAAGAAAAAAAAAAGGTGTTCATTGGCAAACTTTAGACTTGCCCTGATGTTCTTTCTGGACAGCAAAGGTTTCCTCCTGGCACACCTTCCATGTAGATCAAATTTGTGCAGCCTCTTTCTAATGGTAGTGTGGAAGTACTGTACTGCATTAATGTACTGTATGGCATGGTATTAAATGTACTGTATGGCATTAATCAAAACCAATATGGAAGTAGAGATCTTGACATCATAGTGATCGTTGGAATTGGAAACCGAAGCAGATAGACGATTTCGTAAATGAATGTCAGGAATTTGCACGAACGTGGTAATCTCTTGTTCACCTGGTCACAGCCCCAGGCTAGAACACCCTCCTATTGTGAGGCAAATGCAACTCCCAGCAGGGGGGGGGCGAACCGGCTCCAGTAAGGCGATCGAGTAACGGATTAGAAGCAGCGGAGAAGGGATTACGATTTCAGCGGACAGAGGATTAACTCAAGCGTGCCGATATAAACCAGAACAGACTTTGATTCAGGAGGACTTGCCACGAGAACATCTGCCGGACGGACGAACGAGTATGCAACGGGAAAGCAGCGCCAGGAGAGCACCGGCCAATGAGGAAGAACCAACGACTTGAATTACTAAATTCGTTATGGTATTGTAGTTCCTTATTATATTGAAACAAGTGAACTAGTAGTTAATAAAGTCTTGATCTTTTGTAAACCTGTTTCCGGTCATTGGAGTCCTGTGAGTCCCCCAGTAAATTCCCTGACAATCTTGGAGGCACCGCTGCGATCAATTGTACAAGCAAGTCTTCTTTAAAAGGTGAGTGTGTCTTGTCTTGCCCAATATGATTTACGAACTTGGAAGTTATGGGTACATACATGGGGGAGCAGGTGATCTGGGGCTCCTTTGCGCACCGATGCCGCGATATAGGTGGCGTGAGCCATCACGAATGGGATTTCGATAAACGACTGTAGCTTTATTCGTTTTTTTCTAAATGATTTCTGTAAATACGTATTTTTGCGCTGTGTAAATAGATGCGCCAGTTCGACGCTGGTTATTAGAAGCCTTACCATGAACTGGGAGCAAGATCGTGCCATGAGTGCACCATGGGACGATCTGCTTCCAGGACGTGTAAGGCCGGTACACTCGTTTACACACCCGCACACGGATAAAGTACTACTTTTTTTTTTTTGCACTTGTTCGAAGCACTTGACTTGCTCGGGAAACGGAATTATATTTATATATATATATATTTCCAATATGGTACACCGGCCACAACGATTTTAGCGATTATCCGAGTTTTTTTTTTAACGATTTCTGTAAATACGTATTTTTCCTGCGCTGTGTAATTCTTCTGACATGCGCCACGAAGAATCGCACCACTGATGTGCATGAAGCGATTTGTTTGCCGGGTCGATAAGGTCCGTACACGTGTACAATCGTGTACACCCGTTTTAAATAGAGAATTTTTTCAGTTTTCCCGCCATAACTAAAACCTGTTGTGTTTTTTTTTTTTTTTTTTTTTTTTTTTTTTTTTTTTTTTTGTGTTTTTTTGACGAAATTTGCTAGATAAATAGCATGGGTGACACGGATTAAATGATTTTATGATTATGAATTAATGAGAAAATGATTTTATAGTTAAATATAAAAATTGATCTGCTTGGTGTTAATTTAAGGGCTGGTCCAAATTTATCTTGATTATGAGACAAAAACAGCAGAATGGGAATCAACAGACAATGGAACAGCTAGCGACGGGTGTTTGTGAGTAACAACCACCCTCTGGTCGAGGCTCATAGAAAAAATTGATACTTATTGATTTGGCACGCTTACAATAGATATTAATGGCGAGGGTTCTGTGGTCGTTCGTTTTGGCTTTGCGAATGGACCAAAGAAACGTTGTGATTATGAGAGATAATTACAGGAAATGTGTACTGTTCTTGTTGTAATTATGAGAGATAATTACAGGAAATGTGTACTGTTCTTGTTGTGATTATGAGAGATAATTACAGGAAATGTGTACTGTTCTTGTTGTGAGTATGAGAGATAATTACAGGAAATGTGTACTGTTCTTGTTGTGGTTATGAGAGATAATTACAGGAAATGTGTACTGTTCTTGTTGTGAGTATGAGAGATAATTACAGGAAATGTGTACTGTTCTTGTTGTGAGTATGAGAGATAATTACAGGAAATGTGTACTGTTCTTGTTGTGGTTATGAGAGATAATTACAGGAAATGTGTACTGTTCTTGTTGTGAGTATGAGAGATAATTACAGGAAATGTGTACTGTTCTTGTTGTGGTTATGAGAGATAATTACAGGAAATGTGTACTGTTCTTGTTGTGAGTATGAGAGATAATTACAGGAAATGTGTACTGTTCTTGTTGTGGTTATGAGAGATAATTACAGGAAATGTGTACTGTTCTTGTTGTGATTATGAGAGATAATTACAGGAAATGTGTACTGTTCTTGTTGTGAGTATGAGAGATAATTACAGGAAATGTGTACTGTTCTTGTTGTGGTTATGAGAGATAATTACAGGAAATGTGTACTGTTCTTGTTGTGATTATGAGAGATAATTACAGGAAATGTGTACTGTTCTTGTTGTGAGTATGAGAGATAATTACAGGAAATGTGTACTGTTCTTGTTGTAATTATGAGAGATAATTACAGGAAATGTGTACTGTTCTTGTTGTGATTATGAGAGATAATTACAGGAAATGTGTACTGTTCTTGTTGTGAGTATGAGAGATAATTACAGGAAATGTGTACTGTTCTTGTTGTGGTTATGAGAGATAATTACAGGAAATGTGTACTGTTCTTGTTGTGAGTATGAGAGATAATTACAGGAAATGTGTACTGTTCTTGTTGTGAGTATGAGAGATAATTACAGGAAATGTGTACTGTTCTTGTTGTGGTTATGAGAGATAATTACAGGAAATGTGTACTGTTCTTGTTGTGAGTATGAGAGATAATTACAGGAAATGTGTACTGTTCTTGTTGTGGTTATGAGAGATAATTACAGGAAATGTGTACTGTTCTTGTTGTGAGTATGAGAGATAATTACAGGAAATGTGTACTGTTCTTGTTGTGGTTATGAGAGATAATTACAGGAAATGTGTACTGTTCTTGTTGTGATTATGAGAGATAATTACAGGAAATGTGTACTGTTCTTGTTGTGAGTATGAGAGATAATTACAGGAAATGTGTACTGTTCTTGTTGTGGTTATGAGAGATAATTACAGGAAATGTGTACTGTTCTTGTTGTGATTATGAGAGATAATTACAGGAAATGTGTACTGTTCTTGTTGTGAGTATGAGAGATAATTACAGGAAATGTGTACTGTTCTTGTTGTGGTTATGAGAGATAATTACAGGAAATGTGTACTGTTCTTGTTGTGATTATGAGAGATAATTACAGGAAATGTGTACTGTTCTTGTTGTGAGTATGAGAGATAATTACAGGAAATGTGTACTGTTCTTGTTGTAATTATGAGAGATAATTACAGGAAATGTGTACTGTTCTTGTTGTGATTATGAGAGATAATTACAGGAAATGTGTACTGTTCTTGTTGTGAGTATGAGAGATAATTACAGGAAATGTGTACTGTTCTTGTTGTGAGTATGAGAGATAATTACAGGAAATGTGTACTGTTCTTGTTGTGATTATGAGAGATAATTACAGGAAATGTGTACTGTTCTTGTTGTGATTATGAGAGATAATTACAGGAAATGTGTACTGTTCTTGTTGTGGTTATGAGAGATAATTACAGGAAATGTGTACTGTTCTTGTTGTGAGTATGAGAGATAATTACAGGAAATGTGTACTGTTCTTGTTGTGAGTATGAGAGATAATTACAGGAAATGTGTACTGTTCTTGTTGTAATTATGAGAGATAATTACAGGAAATGTGTACTGTTCTTGTTGTGATTATGAGAGATAATTACAGGAAATGTGTACTGTTCTTGTTGTAATTATGAGAGATAATTACAGGAAATGTGTACTGTTCTTGTTGTGATTATGAGAGATAATTACAGGAAATGTGTACTGTTCTTGTTGTGATTATGAGAGATAATTACAGGAAATGTGTACTGTTCTTGTTGTAATTATGAGAGATAATTACAGGAAATGTGTACTGTTCTTGTTGTGATTATGAGAGATAATTACAGGAAATGTGTACTGTTCTTGTTGTGGTTATGAGAGATAATTACAGGAAATGTGTACTGTTCTTGTTGTGGTTATGAGAGATAATTACAGGAAATGTGTACTGTTCTTGTTGTGATTATGAGAGATAATTACAGGAAATGTGTACTGTTCTTGTTGTGAGTATGAGAGATAATTACAGGAAATGTGTACTGTTCTTGTTGTGAGTATGAGAGATAATTACAGGAAATGTGTACTGTTCTTGTTGTAATTATGAGAGATAATTACAGGAAATGTGTACTGTTCTTGTTGTGATTATGAGAGATAATTACAGGAAATGTGTACTGTTCTTGTTGTAATTATGAGAGATAATTACAGGAAATGTGTACTGTTCTTGTTGTGATTATGAGAGATAATTACAGGAAATGTGTACTGTTCTTGTTGTGATTATGAGAGATAATTACAGGAAATGTGTACTGTTCTTGTTGTAATTATGAGAGATAATTACAGGAAATGTGTACTGTTCTTGTTGTGATTATGAGAGATAATTACAGGAAATGTGTACTGTTCTTGTTGTGAGTATGAGAGATAATTACAGGAAATGTGTACTGTTCTTGTTGTGGTTATGAGAGATAATTACAGGAAATGTGTACTGTTCTTGTTGTGATTATGAGAGATAATTACAGGAAATGTGTACTGTTCTTGTTGTGAGTATGAGAGATAATTACAGGAAATGTGTACTGTTCTTGTTGTGGTTATGAGAGATAATTACAGGAAATGTGTACTGTTCTTGTTGTGAGTATGAGAGATAATTACAGGAAATGTGTACTGTTCTTGTTGTGAGTATGAGAGATAATTACAGGAAATGTGTACTGTTTGGTGAGTATGAGAGATAATTACAGGAAATGTGTACTGTTCTTGTTGTGATTATGAGAGATAATTACAGGAAATGTGTACTGTTCTTGTTGTGATTATGGGAGATAATTACAGGAAATGTGTACTGTTCTTGTTGTGGTTATGAGAGATAATTACAGGAAATGTGTACTGTTCTTGTTGTGAGTATGAGAGATAATTACAGGAAATGTGTACTGTTCTTGTTGTGGTTATGAGAGATAATTACAGGAAATGTGTACTGTTCTTGTTGTGAGTATGAGAGATAATTACAGGAAATGTGTACTGTTCTTGTTGTGATTATGAGAGATAATTACAGGAAATGTGTACTGTTCTTGTTGTGATTATGAGAGATAATTACAGGAAATGTGTACTGTTCTTGTTGTGGTTATGAGAGATAATTACAGGAAATGTGTACTGTTCTTGTTGTGAGTATGAGAGATAATTACAGGAAATGTGTACTGTTCTTGTTGTGAGTATGAGAGATAATTACAGGAAATGTGTACTGTTTGGTGAGTATGAGAGATAATTACAGGAAATGTGTACTGTTCTTGTTGTGATTATGAGAGATAATTACAGGAAATGTGTACTGTTCTTGTTGTGAGTATGAGAGATAATTACAGGAAATGTGTACTGTTCTTGTTGTGATTATGAGAGATAATTACAGGAAATGTGTACTGTTCTTGTTGTGAGTATGAGAGATAATTACAGGAAATGTGTACTGTTCTTGTTGTGGTTATGAGAGATAATTACAGGAAATGTGTACTGTTCTTGTTGTGATTATGAGAGATAATTACAGGAAATGTGTACTGTTCTTGTTGTGAGTATGAGAGATAATTACAGGAAATGTGTACTGTTCTTGTTGTGGTTATGAGAGATAATTACAGGAAATGTGTACTGTTCTTGTTGTGAGTATGAGAGATAATTACAGGAAATGTGTACTGTTCTTGTTGTAATTATGAGAGATAATTACAGGAAATGTGTACTGTTCTTGTTGTGATTATGAGAGATAATTACAGGAAATGTGTACTGTTCTTGTTGTAATTATGAGAGATAATTACAGGAAATGTGTACTGTTCTTGTTGTGATTATGAGAGATAATTACAGGAAATGTGTACTGTTCTTGTTGTGATTATGAGAGATAATTACAGGAAATGTGTACTGTTCTTGTTGTAATTATGAGAGATAATTACAGGAAATGTGTACTGTTCTTGTTGTGATTATGAGAGATAATTACAGGAAATGTGTACTGTTCTTGTTGTGAGTATGAGAGATAATTACAGGAAATGTGTACTGTTCTTGTTGTGGTTATGAGAGATAATTACAGGAAATGTGTACTGTTCTTGTTGTGATTATGAGAGATAATTACAGGAAATGTGTACTGTTCTTGTTGTGAGTATGAGAGATAATTACAGGAAATGTGTACTGTTCTTGTTGTGGTTATGAGAGATAATTACAGGAAATGTGTACTGTTCTTGTTGTGAGTATGAGAGATAATTACAGGAAATGTGTACTGTTCTTGTTGTGAGTATGAGAGATAATTACAGGAAATGTGTACTGTTTGGTGAGTATGAGAGATAATTACAGGAAATGTGTACTGTTCTTGTTGTGATTATGAGAGATAATTACAGGAAATGTGTACTGTTCTTGTTGTGATTATGGGAGATAATTACAGGAAATGTGTACTGTTCTTGTTTGTTGGGTTTTGCTGACGTTTCCACAACGTCGCTACAACGTTTCACTTTCGTTGTTGCAACGTTTTGCTCCAACGTTTTGGGGACACTCAAAATGTTAAGTGAATCGGATAAGAATTCAGGAATTATTTCATTATTAGCGATTAATGAAGTACTTATTTAATTAATTACATTGCTTATTAAATTACAGTAATTACATTACAGTAATTACAGTTCCGGTAATTACAGTAATTACAGTAATCATTACAGTAATTGCAGTAATCTTATTACAGTAATTACATTACATTAACTCAGGCACCTTTTGAGTAAGGAAGCTGATATATGGACATGACACTGACCGAGTGATATGGCTGTCAAGGAAAATTTTGATTTATTGATTAATCATTTAATAAATTAACTCGTTGATTTATAAATGACTTATTTAATTAAAAGTCCTCAGAGACACATCTTCGGATGAAATACTTGCAGATTGGTTATGCTATGAGCCAATTGATTAAGGAAAATATTTTGTGATGGCCATATTGGCAATTTCATGGCCATATTCGTGGCAACTCAGTTAGTGCCACTGCACCTTTAAAATGCATCCCTGCGTTCATTTTTCGATCGATTGAGTTGAAATTTTGAACAATCGGATCTGGACTGTCGTTGTTAACGACTCTAGCACGCACTCGTCCAATCAGGATGGAGCGGTATGGTCCCCGGATCATCACTGCCCGCAGTTTTAATTAATTTTACTTTTTCTCTTGGGCATATAATTTTGAAGACATGCATGTCATGATAGAGGAAATGTTTGTTCTGTTAAACGGAATAAATGTTGTTTATTTGTGTGGGTGTGTATTTTTGTGTATTTGGATATATTTTCACGACTAATTCCAGTTATCGTCCTGCAAAAGGTCTGCTCGTTCTTTTCCTTTGAGTCGTAAATTCCTGTTGAACTCTCATTAAAAAGCGGAATTAAGTACGCTGTGTGATGATGGAGATCCTTGATGACGAATCAGGAATAGTGAATGAGCAGACAAATATCACGGATGGTACACCAGATAGGGAAAATGTAGATGAAACCCCTTTTGCTCAGGTGCTGTGTAGCGCTGCACAAAGATCCATATGAGCGGGGCCTGGGTGCTGTGTAATTAGTACACAAAGAACCAATTACTAGGGTGCTGAATAAACACAAAGATCCATTTTTGGAGCTGGTTCTCCCGGTGCTGTGATTTATTCAAAGAACCAAATCTTGCAAGAATTAAGATATGATTTGTCGACATTAGAAATACTTTAATATATGTAACGATTTTGTAACGATCATCCTGCAAAAGGTCTGCTCGTTCTTTTTCCTTTGAGTCGTAAATTCCTGTTGAATTCTCATTAAAATGCGGAATTAAGTACGCTGTGTGATGATGGAGATCCTTGATGACGAATCAGGAATAGGGAATGAGCAAACAAATATCACGGATGCTGCGGCTAGAGCAGTGGAAGCGATTTTTGAATTGTTCAATGATTATTCGATATTGTTATGACTTTTTGTAAATAGGTATACTAAGTGGCCATGAGGTAGCCTGTTGCTATGTACAGTTTTATTCTATTGTTGATTATACCACATAGCTGTGGTGATAAAGGAAATGTTCGTTTTAAATAGATGATTATGATAGGACCATGACGATAAAATCATGATGATTATTATGAATGATATCATAGGGTTCAAATGCAGAATGATTGCATGAACTTGGGAAAGAACTTTCAAGCCCTATGGGATAAATTGGGTGGTACAAGCGATGGAGTTTCAAAATTTAGCATGATTAAAGGAATTTTACAGTCCCATTTCAGGAGTTTTACGAAATTTATATTGCCAAGAGATTTTGGGTACTATTAAAAGGAAAATGATGAGATATTTTTCCCAAAGAACTTTAATATCTGGCATCCATTTTGGCTGTCTCACGAATGAAGGATGAGTTGCCTTTAGTGGTTGCAAAGAAAAATTTGTGGAGACCAGGCAAAATGGGAAAATATGTCAGATATGACCCTAGGACAGGACGGCGATTCATCAATTGACATGAGGTACGAATCCGAGGTGACGACCGATGAAATTCGATCTCAGTCAATGGATGGACCTGTCCTGACATCATTGGGGAAAGGGCTTATGCAAGGAGTCATTCAAAATGATTAATTTGATTTATTGATGAATATTGATGAATTAATTGAAATTGAATAATTGATTGAATTGTTAATTGATTGAATCTAATTGATTGAATTTAATTGCATAAATTGAACTGAATAAATTGAATTGAATATATTGATTGTTTGATTGATGAAAATGCGGTCTCAAGAAAGAAGCTTTGATATCTTTGCGAGATATTATCAATGTGGAGACAACCTGGGAAAATTGAGCAAGGTGGTGAGTTTATATACAGATATATATGTGCGGTTACCATTGTGTGATTTCCCCGTCAAACAGAGCGGACACCTGAGGATTCACCCACTTCATACTGACCCTCCGGCTCATCTGCAAATACTGATCTGTGAGATTGGATTGTGCAAAAGCCACAGCTGAGGGAGATTCTCTGGAAATCACCGTGCGAACAGGTGGAGAGATCCTTCCTGGAGGTACGAGTGAAGCTTTAGAGGAACCTGGAACAAGCTACAACACATCCAACGCTACTTTGATAAAAGGCAGAATGGGAAATGGAGCCTGCAAGAACACACAAGGACAACCAGAGATTCCACAAAAAGGTACTTGTACACATCATATGTACGACCGTTATGGTGCCGAAGCTATAAGGCAGGTCGAGAATTGGTATTTGTGGACAAAGGGACATGATGAGGAGTTTCCAAGAGATGGTACATTTGAGCGAAGTCGATTGGAAAGATTGGAACAAAGATTGAAAGCCAGGAAGAGACAGAATCTAACGGTAGACTGGCTTGCATTCCATCTTTGGGATGGTGAATCCAGACAACGGGAACAGCAAGAACGGATAACGGAACTAGAACTTAAAATAAAAAGGATACAGGATACAGTGGAGGAGACAAATGCACAACTGCCCTCGAAATTAGGAATGAAAGTCACAGTTGTCCCATCTGATTTCCAGTTGTCTCCCCCAAAAGGACGGTACAGAGAATTTTTTCGTGTTTCAGGAGATAACGAGAGATTGCAGTGGCAACTCAGGGATGTAGAGATGCAGCCCAGCAATACAAGTGCACAGGCGCACAGATCAGACAACGACAGAAACCGGTGTTTCGAGTGTGGAAAGATGGGACATTGGAGAAGAAGATGTCCGTATGTCAACAGGAAGACAAGGTCATGGGGCAAACCAAGATCAAGGGTACCAGTGCTTACCGGTACCTCAGACAATGATTAGGCCTTCATTGCTGCAAATCCCAAATGATGATTGGCCTCAACAGATTCGATTACTGGACAAACATGAATAACTGTCGATGATTCTTGTGTCTGAAAAGTTTTCAGAGCAAGAATGATTCATTTTTTCTTTTTGCTTGTTAACAAATTAATAATTAATTGATCAAATGCCAAAATTGGATCTTCTATTTTGGGCACAGCAATTTTAAATTTACAAAGTTTGGAACAATTGCGTTGCAATTTTTGGCAAACCAAGTAACAAGAGTCACATGATGATCAGGTGGGAATTTCGGACTATTGTTCCGCACGATTGATAGGTCAATGGTCGACTGACATGCAAATGGGTGTGTAGTCAAAATTTGGATAGATTATTGTGAAGGCAGAAAGGGTAATTTCAATTTGACATCATAAGGGTTTTCTAAGAATGGACTTTTGGTTTATTTGTCCATAAGCATTTTGAATTTGATTGACAAATTTTATGAAATTGAAATACATGAGCTTCATAAAAGGAAATGAGGAAGTACAAAATCATCCAAATTTGGGAGAGGTCTTACACTGACTTCCCAGAATACTCTGCTCATGGATTTTATATATATAAACTTGAATTTTATCAGCATATAAATTGTGCTGTATGTATGGATGTGTTTTAGGCATAGATGATATGGGAAAATAGTAAAGAAAATTTTGCTGGTTTGAACTATTGTGGGTTTTTCAGTTCTGGAGTTCAAACAAAGTCACTGGTTAACAGATGAGAAAGGATAGTAAATAAATTATTCTCTGCTGGGCAAATTAAGTACGATATTACTAAGACTTATGAGAGCTATTGTTCCGCCTTACAGCAGTGGAAAATTATTGGAAAAAATTAGATCCAACATAATGAATCTATAAAAGAATGTGATAGGGATAATATCCTCAATTTGTACTAATTATTTGATTGTGGGTAAAGGAATTAAGTCATCGTAGTGGATTGTTAACAGCAGCCTGAAAATGTCCTGAGAGTGTGCATCCATGTAATCAGAAATCCCAGATTTGTTTTTACAAACAACATTTTGGTAGAGGTCTTGTGTGGACGAGCACTTCCTTGGTAGATAAAAAACGGTACTGCATGCTGGCAGCCACTTTTGCGGCCAGTTAGGCCAAACAAATTGAGAGGAAATTGTAGTTAAATACGTAAGTTACACATGGCTATTTGTAAAAAAGGAAATTTGTTGAGATGGGAAACATTTTTTCGAAGGTTTATTAAGGTGTTATAATATGACATGTGGCAAGGCAAACTATTGGATGGGAAAATTAGATCTGGCTATAGAATAAATTTATTGACCCCTTGAAGTTAATCCTTCGAATCATTGTTTCACTGGCATTTTTGTTCAAATTGGAAATAGTTTGGTAGAGCTTTGGTTAAAACCTTTGGTTGCGGTATCTTGGAACGAATTGATAAACCATAGGAGATTGATAAGAATAGAAACAAATATGGACCCAAAATAGAAAGTTGGATTCATGCCTCTCATTGCAAGCAAGCACATGGGGCTAAGGTGGACGATCCCACAGAAAATGAGGCTGCACCTAGCAGCCCAGCAGAACATTCAGTGGTAGAAAAATGATAGTCGTGATTT
This sequence comes from Myxine glutinosa, assembly GCF_964187855.1. Lineage (NCBI taxonomy): Eukaryota > Metazoa > Chordata > Myxini > Myxiniformes > Myxinidae > Myxine > Myxine glutinosa. The sequence goes on along the minus strand of NC_136266.1, from coordinate 79,264,670 downwards.
ACAGTCATTTGAATTACATTTTAACACCCCTTGCATTGATAAACATTACATTTTCAACATGTGATATTCCTACTTGGAATAGTGACATTTATTTGCCTACATGACATACAATTACCTGCTGATATTAATACAACATGAGTGAAAAATGTATCACAACTACACTCATGATCAGGGGATTGAGTTCAACCCCGGGAGATAGGGGGATCAGGGTAAGACAAATAATCTGATTATGTTACATATTAAGGGATTTTCTTTATTTACCTTTTAGGAAGCTTGTTAGTTTGGTATATAATGTTAAATGTCATCGACATATAACTATGTCATAGATATGAATATATACAAGGAGTAGCAGACTTGTTTGTTGGTTTAGTAGTTATATTGGCAATTGTTTTAGTGGTGGCTTGCTTGAAAGCCTTAGTGACGGTGTGTTTGAATAAGGTAACCAACAACACGATGATAACACATGAAGTGACAAATGAGGAAAGAAATGTGGAACCAGAAAAGGAAGACTTTTATGGCGACATAAACAGTAGAATTAAGATAATGGCATAACGACAATGTTATGAGTTGTGTCAATTACAATATCAATGAACTCATATCACCACGAGTGACACACTGTTAGGAAAAAGAGGGAAAAGAAAAAGTGGAGAGGAATTATGGTAATAATACATTATGCTTAATTTGTTGGTTTGGGAAAATTGTTGTTGGGAATTAGGTATTCCCGTTTGTGATTGTAATCATATACAATGCTATTCTTAGTTTAGTAATAAAATACATACCTGATTGAATATTATTTGTGTGACGCATATAAATGAATATAACTTTTTGTGTTAAGGAAAAACAACAAATTGTTGAATGTGAAACTGTCGGAAGATATACATGATTATGCTGATTTCATGGTAAGATGTACCCTATCTGATTCAGTGTGTGCGGAAAGCAGATTCAGATATGACTGAGCATAAGGATAAGACGAGATCACATTTTGGAGGGATTGCTAACGGAATTGGGAAGAAGAAAGAAAGAAAATTTGTGGCTAAAAAATGAAGTTAATCGTGGCATACACCCTCTTTCTCAAAGAATGATGAAGACATTCTCCCGTGTAACTTGGAGATGAATGCTTACCTTCACCAAGGAAATTTATGTGACCATTTGCCTGGATCACACTGCAACATATGAAAGAAAGGCGATCACTTACTCTTGTTCGAAGACTTCGAACATTCACCACATCAGAAGTTGCAGGACAACGACATTTTACCTGCAACCTCGGTGAAATGCGGGGACATATGTTATTACTTCACCAACGTCCGGGGAACCAGCATGGAGCTGCAAAAAACGGCTGTGCCCTTGTCACAACAGCTGTGCACGATTCTGCTGGATTGCTCCTGGTAAGGACCATGAATGACCTGAACACCATGGTCCCAACATCATTGTGGATGCATCCGGCATCCCTGTTCCACATCTTGCTGGCCAATCAATGTCACACCAATACTTGCTGCCCACTCACAATAAGGGAGGAGGCAAGTCAACTACAACTGGGTGAAGGCCTTGTTCAGGAATTACTATGGTTTACAGCAAAAAGTGGCAAGAATGCTACAAGGAGAGCAGGGTCAGTCTATGACTCCGCAATGTTACCACAACAGCGAAATCCTACACGAAGTAGTGCAGGAGCTATGAAGACATTAGGAGAAAATGTTTCATACCTGGATTCAAACACAAGTGATCAGCCCTTCCTTTCAAACAAAGTCAACATTTGTGTGGAGGCAAACGTTTTTGCCAGATGGTGCAGATGCTTTACAAAACTTGAAAATGAAGTGAAATTGTTGTATCTTGGTGATGGTGAAGTGTTGTTTTGAAAATATATTTGTGATGCAAATGCAATAGATTGAACAATATGGAAGGAGTCAATGACCAACGAAATGTTTTTTTGATTCTTGCAGGATGACGGTGTATGCCCAAGGGAATTTGATTACCAAAGTTATGATTATATACTTATACTTGTAATGATGTTTACTTGCAGTGATTGATTATTTACGTATACTTATATTGATGTTTACTTGTAGTGATTGATTGTTTACTTATATTGATGTTTAGATTAATGGTTAATATAAACAAAAACAAAAAAATGAGGGAATTGTGGAAGTACTGTACTGCATTAATGTACTGTATGGCATGGTATTAAATGTACTGTATGGCATTAATCAAAACCAATATGGAAGTAGAGATCTTGACATCATAGTGATCGTTGGAATTGGAAACCGAAGCAGATAGACGATTTCGTAAATGAATGTCAGGAATTTGCACGAACGTGGTAATCTCTTGTTCACCTGGTCACAGCCCCAGGCTAGAACACCCTCCTATTGTGAGGCAAATGCAACTCCCAGCAGGGGGGGGGCGAACCGGCTCCAGTAAGGCGATCGAGTAACGGATTAGAAGCAGCGGAGAAGGGATTACGATTTCAGCGGACAGAGGATTAACTCAAGCGTGCCGATATAAACCAGAACAGACTTTGATTCAGGAGGACTTGCCACGAGAACATCTGCCGGACGGACGAACGAGTATGCAACGGGAAAGCAGCGCCAGGAGAGCACCGGCCAATGAGGAAGAACCAACGACTTGAATTACTAAATTCGTTATGGTATTGTAGTTCCTTATTATATTGAAACAAGTGAACTAGTAGTTAATAAAGTCTTGATCTTTTGTAAACCTGTTTCCGGTCATTGGAGTCCTGTGAGTCCCCCAGTAAATTCCCTGACAGTAGACTCGTGCACTTTGACATCAACAGTGGCAAGAGCTACCTGTAGGTCCCGTGATGACATTCTGGGCTTCTTAGAGACTTCTTTCAGCATCTTGCGGTCTGCTCTCGGGCTGAACTTGCTGGGGTGGCCTGGCCTGAACAAGTTGGCAGTTGTTTGGAATCTTCTCCACTTGTAGATGATCTTCCGGACAGTCGAATGATTGATTTCAAATTGTTTGGAGATCTTTTTAAATCCCTTCCCAGACTCGTAGGCATCTATAACCTTCTTTCTGAAGGCCTCAGAGAGCTCTTTTGATCTCGGCATGGTGACGCCGCACACTTCAACAACAAAGAGCAAATCAAACTAAATGTCTGAGGTTTAAATAAGACAGGTTCCTCCAAGATCCTCTCTAATGATGTTCTATTCATTTGCACCTGAGCTGGTGTACCTCAATATAATTTTAGGTATTTGAAGAAGTGATAAATGTAGGGGTGTACTTACTTTTTCCACACGCAAAATTTGCATTTATGTTTATTTAAATTATACAATGGTCTACAAAATGTAAATGTGTCATATTTGTTTTATTATATCACCTTTATCTATCAATATTGTTGAAATGAAGATCAAATGGCTGTATGTTGAAATATGTTGAAAAAGTCAAAACTTTACATGGGGTGTACTTACTTTTTCACGTGACTGTATATATATATATATATATATATATATATATATATATATATATATATATATATATATATATATATATGTATATATATATATATATATATATATATGTATATAAAATTACCCAATGTCTCGGCTCGTGAAAAAGTTAGATTTGATGATAAAGATAAATTTGATGATAAAGACAAGGAAGGAAGCATCTTAAAATGCAAAGCGCGTCTGCATCTGCTTTGTACTCGAACTAAACCTGACGAAAACAACAGCGAGAAAAATGTAAATTTTATTCATTGGTGATCAGTGATCACAAACATAATGAATGTTTGTTGAAAATTTGATCTTCATGTCGTCCCCTTTCTATTTCCCTCCTCACCCATCCCTCTCAATGCTTTTCCTCACCCCACCTCCTAAAATAACTCTGCCTGGAAGAGGAGGAAGCGAGGGTCGCAACAATAGGAGGCACTGGAAGAGGAGGAAGCTCCGCCTCAACCTCGAAAATGACTCCGCCTCAACCTCGAAAACTTCCCTCCACATCGCACACACTCAACCATTCCCGTGCCAAAAAAATGAGAAGAAAAGAAAAAGAACAAACATATCTTGAAACAGAGCCTAAGTTAGAATAAAAGAGCCCAAAGTATGACATATCAATGTACACATATAAACGCATATTTGAATAGCATCAAATAAACAAAAGGCAGGTGTCAGATCCCAGCCAGCACATGCAGCTGGGGCCCATATGAGTCCTATGTGGGCTAACTTGTTGGTCCCATGTGTGTCCCCAAACATAGGCCCCAGCTAGTTTTGTCCATAGGCTCCACCCAGGTGCCAGCTGTGGGATACCCGATGTGGGCATGGAATTGGCTTTTTGTGGGCCACCCAATGTGGGCTGAGCATGGGTTTTTCGTGGTTTACCCCTTGTGGGCTGGTTATGGATTTGCATGGGTTATACATGGACTTTTCCTAGGCCTCATGTGAATATAAATGGCGGGTAAATCAACCTTGCATTAGCTACAACATCACATCTGCTTTACTGTCAGCAGTAATATCGAATGGAGTGTATTTTTTAGAGACACTTTTGCTTGAAGTGATCTTAAAGAACATCCTAACTTGGATCTGTCAAAACAAGCAAATAATGGTAAATACTTTAATAATTCAATGGTGTTCCTGTGGTATTTGAAATGTCTTGGAACATCTTTCTGTGGTATTCCTGCATCGAGAATACCAAGGGTGTGAACCTCTGAAAGTTTGACGAAGATAGGATCCCATCCCTTAGAGAAATGGCAACACACACACACACACACACACACACACACACACACACACACACACACACACACACACACACACAGACAAACATCTCTATTATAGTATAGTTGTGGATCTCGGGTTCGTCGACGTACTAAGGGGGGATTAAGCCCTGCTCCCCCTCGAACTCCGAGTCCACGAGGCCGCCACCCACACTACACTCGTGGTGGACGGATTGCTAAGCAATTCCAGCCGCCGAGCCCGCAGCTATGCATGGAAGGGTTAACGGTCACGACCCGAGTACGTTCAACACACGCAGCTGTGAGAACGGGGACTGAACCTCGCACGGGTCACGCTGGTATTGAATGCCCGAGCAGTTGTGTGTCGCGTAACTCGTGCCGTTAATACTATTGAACCCGATCGAGCGGTTTTAATTTGGGCAATGCTAGGCCAATGTTGAAAGGACGATGATCGCCAGGTTGGAAACAAACCACAGGATTTATTTACAAGGTACAGTATTCATAGGAAAAGGACACAGCAAAGAATCTTAACGGCCTTACCTACTTTCCCAGACAAGGGCCCTCAGATTCCTTCGGGGAAAGGAAGGAAGAGGGGAATGCGCACAAAGCGCGGCCGCTTGGTGCAGCTTGCCTGGACGGGCTCGTTGGGCGGATACCCCCAAGGATCGCTCCAACCTGGGACACCACAGCCGGAGATGTTCGTGGCAGGGGCGTTTATCACGGATGTGCATGTAGCAGGAATCCCAGGAGCATATCTCAGGGTCAGTGAGACAGAGCACGCCTGGCAGAGAGAGCGTCTCTATGCATGGAGTCCAGGCAGAGAGAGAGTCGGGGCAGAGAGAGAGAGAGTGGGGGTTCGGGCCGGGTTTTATAGCCCCCCGACCCCCCCACTCGAATGTTCCACGGGCCTCCATTGGCCGCCTGGGGTCACGTGTCGTGACAGTCCCTTATTGGTCACCCTTGGCCACTCCCTTCAGCTCCCATTGGCTGTTCGCTGTTCTCCGGCCATGCCCGCCAGCTCCTCCCTTGGGCCTGCAAGGCTTGTCTGAGGCTCATGACAAGGCACTTTAGGCTGCAATGAGGCCTACCATTATCCTGCCTGCCTCAACGCATATGAACACTGGGAAGGAGACTATACTTCACATTTAATTAGAAATAACTAACTAAGCGAGGCTACATGTTGTGGTGTAATTATCTAGGGGGGGGGGGGGTTGCCTTTATTTACAAAACCACAACAGTATGTAATATATTTACTTAAAAAGTAAAAAACAAACAAAAAATCCAACTTTCAACCCTCTACATTGAACCACCATCCGAAGTACCATAAAATTGACGATTCAAGTATTATCGATCTCCATCAGGGTCCACACCATGGTTGTTGATTGGAAACTACAATGTTTCTTCAAATGGAATGATTCACTTCAGACAAAAACAAACTCACGTTTAAAAACTGTTGTTGAACTGGTCTCAATAACACGTTCGCTGCCAGCTGCTGCTAGTTGCCATTTTTTTTAAAACTTCTGAAACTAACATTGGCTTGGTCTACCTGGGACCCACATAGGGCCCATTTCAAAGCCCACTCAAAGTCCAATTCAGCCCACCTAACCAACGAAAGACCATGTGGGACCCAGCCAGCTTTGTAAGGTGGGATTTGACGTGAAAGAGTGTCGTTGTAGTTGTCGAATGATATCGGCAGCCCAGATGAGACCCATGTGGAACCCAGTTAAAAAGCCCACCTTAGCCCATCAAAACCATCTATTTCACAGCTGGGCCCCACCTGGCCCCCAGCTGTGAACGCGCTGGCTGGAATGTCAGATGTCAGAGGTAGAATTAATCACGAGTACGATGAAACGTACTGAATATGTCAAAGAGATGATATTTTAATATTCTTTCAAAGCTGCCTCGGCCAGTCATCTGTTTAAGACATCACGTTTAAGATCCAAGTCATTCCATCATTTGGATCATGTGAACATGAGATCTTTGTGAGGAAACAGTTATGGTAAAAGGTAAATTAAGGTTTTCACTCTGTCTTGTTGGATAAGAGTGAATTTGGTTGTTTATGATAAATAAAGATTCTAGGGCATGAGGTAACATCAGTATTCAATTGAAACATGAGTGTGCCTAAATTAAAATACAACAACTTGTCTACTTTCAGAATCTTATTTCTGAGAAATAACACATCAGGGTGTGAGCGAAAACCAGAATTATTAATCAGTCTGACTTTGTTGTTGACTTAATATAATTGTTTCCACGTGAGGATTTGATGCATTTCCCCAGAATAAAATTCCGTCGTTTGAATGAGGTAAGACAAGGTTAGAATATAAGACAAGTAATACCTGTACTGGGAAAAAAACCTTTAACTTATTAATAACAGCAACATTTCATAAGAGCAACTCCATGATAAATTATGATCAATAAACAAACAATACAATACACAGTGCGATAAATTAAATTATGATCAATCACTCAGTACTGGTAACCCTGGTGTTGGGCTAGCGGCTAGGGTGTCAGCTTCGGATATTACCTAGGATCCTGGGTTCGTAAACCCGGTCGATCGCTGAATTAACGCCAGGGGGGTTGACTCAGCCTGTCATCCTTCCGAGGTCGGCTAATTGAGTACCAGTTCACTGGTAATTCCCTGTTTGTTGCTAAAGGCGGCAAAAAGGGTTGGCGTCAGGAAGGGCATCCGGCCGTAAAACATTGCTTCAAAAAGGGGACCGAAAAACAACAACTACCACGGTTCCCGAAAAAGGCCAACCCCCGCTTGCGGGGAAAAATGGCCTCTAAAGGTGGTTTACTCAGTACTAAGTTGTGGTTGGGCTGTCTGTTCACCACCATCTCTTGTCTTCCCCCCATCCAAAACCTTGATCTTTTCTACCCCTGTTAATTCATCCCAAATCCACCTCTTTCAATCTCCAACTTCATTCCTGAAATTCCTCGTAGTGTCTGTAATGAAATAATGGTTGTAATCTGCTGCAGTTCCTCCTTGGCGGTTGAGATAAGCAATGATTTCAATAAAGATTTGGTGATATGAATCCACAAAACTCCTTCTCGATAGTGAGCTTTATTGAAATCAAAACGTCCACGTAATCTAAAAAGAGATTAAGCATTAGCAAACGGCCATATAAAACCCTATAAAAAGCAGGCCGTATAAAGGAGCGCCCATTATGCTTACCAGCTCGGATAATCACAGAATACAGACAGTTCTCGCTCAACCAATATTTCATGAATTACATACCCGCGTGCTTCGCTGAAATTCTTTATTGGAGGGAGAATTTAATGAAATAATGGTTGTGATCTGCTGTAGTTCTTCCCTGACCGTTGAGATAAGCAATGATTTATAAGAGGTTGGGTATGCGTGCGAGAACTGTCTGTATTCTGTGACGATCCGAGCTGGTAAGCATAATGGGCGCTCCTTTATACGGCTTGCTTTTTATAAGGTTTTTATATGGCCGTTTGCTAATAATTGCTTAATCTCTTTTTATATTACGTGGACGTTTTGATTTCAATAAAGCTCACTATCGAGAAGGAGTTTTGTGGATTCATATCACCACAGTGTCCATTTGCTTTATACCATGAACCACCCCCACCCCAGCCCTCTCCCTTCCACAGATCTACCGATGTCCCTGTTCCCTACTGTTGTTGTGTTGTGTGCTTCCCTCTCTCTTCCCCCTGTTGTCTCCCACTCCCTTTATTATATGTTTTATGTGTCCGTTTATGTTTTTTGTGTTTAATGTGTTAGCTCTTACATGAGCCTCGACTTTGCATACAAAACCAGAATAATGCGACTGTGTTGCCAATATTCCTCCGCATAGTCCCACAACGGGTAGATGCCCTCACTCTGCATATGTATGGGTAGGGGATCACGTTTGTGAAGTTTGGTGTTGATCGGATAAGATTCGTTTTTCTATCCAAGATGGCTGCCAAACCACGTGACCTATGACAGCATCATTTTCAAACTATATGTAGCAATGCTGTTAGATGATATTTGTAAAATATTGCATCAGAAGGGTGAGCGGTTTCAGAGATATAATTATTTAATATTTTCCTTCAATCCAATATGCCTGCCAAACCATGTGAAGTATGATGTCATAAATTTAATATTTCAATACAAATGGGTGATAGATCATGTGCAAGCAATTTCAGATTTTTAGGATAATGAATTTGATTAAAACATTTTTGGCTGGTATACCACTTCACCTATGATGTTATGATTATCATGCTTTTGTTCCCCATTGGGAGTACGACAATGTGCCAAGATTCAAAATTTTCCTTCCAGTGGTTTCCGATAAATAATTTTTTAATTATTTGTTTTTAATCCAAGGTGGCGGCCATACCACGTGACCTATGACATCACAATTATAATGAAAACATTCTGCATGGGGTCACTCCTACCCTGAAAGTTTCGTCTCAATCAGACATATGGTTACTGAGAAAAACGAGGTTTAGCCTGTACGGACCGACGGACGGACGTACGGACGGACAACCAGAAAACATAATGCCTCTGACGACTATGTCGGCGGAAGCATAAAAAAAAGTGAGGGCAAGCAACTGCAGCAACTATCACTCTCTTATAGGCTTTGGGTTCGTGAAGAAATTCACAGAAACGCCGGTAAACAGTGGGAGTAACTACGACTCTCTTAAAGGTTGTAAGTTAGTCACAATTTATCGGATTTCTACCAAATTCGTTGTGTTCGGTTGTTCAACCACTCCAGCGACAACCAAAACAGAAAACAGAAATCAAATTGAAGTTAAAATAAACCCATGAGTCCGCTTGAAGCAAAACATGTATTTTCTCCAAAGTAATTCCTTTACAAAGTCTTAATTCCTGATTTACATATAAGCAATCCGTGCACATTCCTAGTATAATCAGAAAGCTTATAACCTCAGGCATGCAATGGTATCCATGGCTTTAACCAAAGCCTTCCTTGAAGCAACTTTTTTTTGTCGAAAACACCACAGCCGATCAACTATCCAAGACCAATCCAAGACAATCGGCCCACAAGCCATATTTTTTAAACATTGATAAAGCAAAAGCTGCAAACCTCACAAACACAAGATTTATACTATTCTTCTCAGGAAAGCCTTTGCCTTCGAAATGTCCACACGTATCTGCAAGACCGATGCAGGAAACCTGTCTCATGACAGCCTTAACCCAGCTCATGTTCCCTGTTAGTGAGTGAACAATCTCAATTGACAGAAACAAAATGGTGACATAAGAACCGAGCAATGTCATAGTGGGCTGACCAACGTGGCGGACTGCCATTTTGGTAAGGCTTTTTTGTTTTGTTTTGTTTTGAGCACCTTGTTAATCGTCTTCATAAAGGGTGTTTAAACATGCCCACAACACCTAGTTTTCATTCATGCACTCTCTTGGAAGTTGAGAAGTTTCCTTGCAAAGTTTGGGAACGATAGGTTTCATGGTTTTAGAGTTATGGAAGATACACACACACACACACACACACACACACACACACACACACACACACACACACACACACACACACACACTGCCTTTTATTATTATAGATGAAGTATAATTCAAAACAGAATTTTTTTATTACTATTATTTCATGCATTAGTGAGTGAACATGTTTCACATATTTACTATCCTTCATGTGTTTTATCTCTGGGAAACCTAAAGCGCTTTATTCATTACTGGTGTAAAGCCCATAAAAATGATGGGTTGGAGCAGTTTATTTGACGGTGCAGCCTCTTGAGCATGCCAAAGTCTGAAGCCTGGGCCTAATGTCAGGTGTGCTTCTATCTTATCTCTTTATTAGACATCATACAGACATAAATGAACACTCGTTTTACTCTGCGCACGTTGCATATCACGTACAGCGAATTTCACCTCCCTGCGCCTTATATTTATTGTGAAAAAAAAAACCCTGCTTCTGTACACTGACCTTGAGGCTCGGTTTGCAAGCCACTGTCTACAATTCCAATGTAAGAGACATAATTTCTCTTCTTTTGGGTCTTTGGAGTCCTCGGGGTCTTTTTTGTCTTGTGCGTGCTCAGGGTCTTTCCCGTCCTCAGGATATTTTGGGTCCTCGGGATATTTTGGGTCTTCAGGTTCTTTTGTGTCTTTTTGGTCTACTGGTTCCTTTGGGTCTTTTGTGTCATTTGAGTCTTTTGGGTCATTTTGTTCTTTTGGGTCATTTGAGTCTTTTGGGTCCTCTGGATCTTTGGGGTCCTTGGGTCTTTTCGGTCCTCTGCATCTTTGGTGTATTTCAGAGTCTTTGGGGAATTTTAGGTCTTAGGGGTAATTTGGATCTTTGAGGTTCACTGGGTCCTCGGGGTCTTTTAAATTGTTTAGCCCTTTGGGGTCTTTTGGGTCTTCTGGGCCCTTGGAGTATTTTGGGTCCTCGGAGTCTTTTAGATCTTTTAACCGGTGGACACAGTCGTGCTCAAAGATTGCCCATTAAAACCCCACTCAAATCCCTCCTTAAAGCGCTACACGAAGACTTTAAAACCTAACCTTATGAAGGGGGACAGACACACAAATACACAAACACACATTGTGTTTTAGGTGGTAGATTTGCTCGGGTACCTGTTGGCATTTTGAAGAAATCAAATTTTGCATTGTACACCGCTCCTTTCCTATTCCATCTCCAGGTGCTGCATGATGTCATCGCCAGGCACGGAAGGGGGCCCGGCAATGATGCGAGCTGAAATGGTGTACTCGGTTTTCACTCCGGTTTCTCTTTCTTTCTTGTTTTCTTGTTACTTGGCAAAAAATATTTTTTGACAATTATGTTGAAAACTCGTGTGTGTGTGTGTGTGTGTGTGTGTGTGTGTGTGTGTGTGTGTGTGTGTGTGTGTGTGTGTGTGTGTGTGTGTGTGTGTGTGTGTGTGTGTGTGTGTGTGTGTGTGTGTGTGTGTGTGTGTGTGTGTGTGTGTGTGTGTGTGTGTTTGTGTTTTGCGTGTTTTTGTGTGTGGTTGTCTGTCCGCTCACTTATACTTGACTACATGTCACAATTTTAAACAGATCTTCATGAAACTTCAATAAATGGTAGATTTGGTGGTCCGACAGAATCTTATTTATTTTTAAGATCAACATAGGGGAAAGGTCAACCACTTTTTCCCCAATTTCTAAAATCCTCAATTTTCATCCGATTGACTTGAAATTTTGATACGATTTACATATCAGCTAACTGAATTCAACCATGATATATTTTTGAGGTCAACATAGGCCAAAAGGTCAACAACGTTTTCAAATTTCTAAAATCCTCAGTTTTCTTCCGATAGACTTGAAATTTGAATAGGATTTGCATATCAGCAAACTGAATTCAACTGCCAACTATTTTTGAGATCATCTTAGGCTAAAAGGTCAACATAAGCCAAAGGTCAACAACCTTTTAAATTTATAAAATCCTCAATTTTCATCATATTGACTTAGGCACCCTGGCAATGCCGTGCGCTGGTCGATGTTATTTATTTATTTTGCATGGGGGCGTCGTACTTTGAATGTATCTGTACTTGTTTTTTACGCCTCTGCCAACGAAGTCGGCTGAGGCATTATGCTTTCGGGTTGTCAGTCCGCCCGTCCGTCCTTACGTACGGGTTAAACCTCGTTTTTCTCAGCAACCATATGTCCGATTGAGACAAAACTTTCAGGGTCGGAGTGACACCTGTCAGGGAACTTTTTACTGAACCCTGAAGGTAATAACTTAAGACGAGACTCAGATTCAAGGAGCTTGGTACGTCTATCCGAGCCAAGGTTTATTCCGAAGTTTAGAGGGAAACTCGTTACACAAAATATAACAAAGATATATGACGCGTCTCATGGTTGAATAAATCTTCTCCCCTCTCGTCCTGCTTCCTCTGATGACCAGTCTCCTCTGCTCTCGGAGCATGGTGCTTAAGTAGACCTTCGCTCCTTTGATGTAGTGAGATTAGAATTCAAAGATCAACACAGGACTCAGCGGCCCCGTCTTTCTGGCACCAGGAACCCATCTCTTCTTCATTATCAGCCGCTAAAGGCATACAAAAGATGGCTATCAAGGGAACAGGGTCACTGTTTGGGCTGAAAAGGTCAACACTCTTTGACAATTTAATCTCAGTCAGTTGACTCTTGCATTAACCCAGGGTGAATCAACACTCTTCCCTGAGCCTTTCACAATGGTTCAATCTTACAGATGGTCGCTTATCGTCTTGGTCCCATTTCCAGTGCATTGCTCAAGCTGCACGATTTGAAAACCCATTTTACACAAGATCACATTGAGATGCAATTTAACTGTTTTTAGCAATATTAACATATACTGATAATATATATAAATATATATATTATCCCACACACCCATGCAGAATGTTTTTTATGATATCTCTCGCAGGACTCTCTTCAGGCTTGTCTGTGATCTGATCTCCTCCCTCCTCGACTCTACTGGGGGCGTCTCCCGCGGGTTATATAAGCCCCACCCTTGACCCTTTTGCGAACCTCCCCCAAACGTTCTCTCTCCGCCCTCCAAAGCCAACCCCTCGTTCTGGGTTGGTCGGCAAGGGCTAGTTCACTCCTCCACTCTATGACGAGGTGGAGACACGCCTTTCTTCCCCGACCTTACCTCATGGCTAATGGTGGTTTTGGGGCGATTCGAGCTAGCCCCAGCCAAAGGGCAGCAATGGCGAATGAAGAAAACCGCCCAAATGCAGTTGGCAATTGCAGCAAACCTGGCAAACCTGGCACTTTGAAGATGCCATGTCGGAGGGATCTACCTTATTTAATGCAGTGCAATGGAGTGTCAAATTAATGGAAGACAAGGCCTTACCCTACTACACAGAATAAGGAAATAACTGTTAACAAGGAGGAAATCTATTATTGGCTACGTGGGTGCTTGTGAAATAACTACGGGCATGACCTTTGACCTTTATACACAACTGGAGGAAGGAGGGTCCACAATAAAACAATAAAAAAAAACACAATCCTCATATCCACAACAATATATATATATATATATATATATTTTTTTTTTTTCCACATGTGAAATTTGCATTTACGTTTATTTAAATTATACAATGGACTACAAAATGTAAATGTTTCATGATATTTGTTTTATTATATCACCTTTATCTATCAATATTGTTGAAATGAAGAACAAATAGCTGTATGTTGAAATATATTGAAAAAGTCAAAACTTTACCAGGGGTGTACTTACTTTTTCACATGACTATATATATATATATATATATATATATATATATATATATATATATATATATATATATATATATATATATATATATATATATATCTTCATTTACTGGTATGTTTAGGGTACATGATCTTCATTTCAACAATATTGATAGATAAAGGTGATATAATATAACAAATATCATGAAACATTTACATTTTGTAGTCCATTGTATAATTTAAATAAACGTAAATGCAAATTTCACATGTGGAAAAAGTAAGTACACCCCATGAAATGTTTTTTAAAATCTTTTTAACATATGTGGACATATCAATATTTGATCTTCATTGAAACAGTATCTATAGATGAAGGTGATCTATTTGAAAAAAAAAACAATGAAAAATTGACTGCAATAATTTATTCAACAAAAAATTGTTGCACATCATGAACAATTGCATGCACAGCTCGTTTCAAAGCCCCCCACAACATCTCGATGGGATTTAGATCCGGGCTTTGACTTTGCCATTCCAGAACCATCCATTTCTTTATTTTCAGCCATTCCTTAGTGGATTTACTGGTATGTTTATGGTCATTGTCATGTTGCAAGGTCCACCTTCGGTTGAGCTTCAACTTTCCGACAGATGGCCTCACATTATCCTCAAGCACCCTCTGTTACAATGAAAAATTCATCGTGGATTCTATGATGGTGAGCTGCCCAGGCCCTGATGCAGCAAAGCCGCCCCAAACCATAATATTTCCACCACCATGCTTTACAGTTGGTATCAGGTTCTTGTGGTCAAATGCTGTCTTAGGGTTTCGCCAAACATGTCTTCTGGTACTGTGGCCAAATAGCTCTACCTTTGACTCATCTGTGCAGAGCACATTATTCCAGAAGTGCTGGTATTTGCCTAGGTGACTCCACTCTCTGCCGCTCCATTCCTCTTCCCTCAGATCGGCAGTCTGCTGCCTCCTCACTCTCTGAAGACCTGGACAAAATCACAGACTGGTCAAACAAGTGGAACATGTCTTTCAATCCTGACAAATCTCACACTCTTACTATGTCTCTCCGAAAAGATCGACTGGACAACCCTCCCATCTACTTTCTCAACAATCCTCTCCAAGAAGTTCTGTTGCTGAAGATTTTGGGTCTCACTATCTGCCATGATCTTTCTTGGGAAAACCACATTTCCAAGCTGGCCTCCAAAGCCAGTCGCCGACTGGGCATCCTCCGTCGTGCGAAGTCCTTCCTCGGCACACCTGAGCTCCTCACCACATACAAGGCTTTCATCCGCAGCTCAATGGAATACTGTTCTCCCCTATGGGCCGGTGCTCCTGCCTCACACCTAGCTCGGCTTCACGCTGTTGAAACCAAAGCTTTCAGAATTATTGGAATCTCCCGCGATGAAGCTATCTCTGAGGGCCTTTCACTCACTCACCGCAGGCAGGTAGGTGGTCTTTCTGTCTTCTACCGACTCCTCTCCGGCCTTGCACCCCCAGCTCTCTCTGTGCTCTGTCCCCCAAATATTTCTACAGGTCGCACAAGATCTGCCAGCAACCCTCTGATGGTTAAACTGCCGAAATCTCGGCCCTCTGCTCACCTTCACTCTTTCATTCCTCTTTTCTCCCGCCTCTGGAACAAACTCCCTCACTCCCTTCAATCCCACTCCTCCCTCCAGGTCTTTAAAACAGCTGTTCACCACCATCTCTTATCTTCCCCCATCCAAAACCTTGATCTTTTCTACCCCCGCTAATTCACCCCAGATCCACCTTGTTTGAAATTCCAACTTCTTTCCTGGAAGTCCTGGCAGTGTCCATATGTTTTATACCTCTCCCACCGCCCCCTTCCCATGCCCCCCCCCCAAAGCCCTCGCCCTCTCTCAGATCTCTCGATGTCTCCATGTCTCTCGGTCCCTGCTCTCAAATGTTGTGTTTGTGTCCTTCCCCCTCTCTCCCCATCTTGTCTACCGCTCCCGATGTTATATGTTTTATGTGTCGGTTTGTCTTTCTGTGTGATTAATGTTCGCTCTTTCACGAGCCTCGATCTTGTATACAAAAAAAAAAAAAAAAAAAGGTGTTCATTGGCAAACTTTAGACTTGCCCTGATGTTCTTTCTGGACAGCAAAGGTTTCCTCCTGGCACACCTTCCATGTAGATCAAATTTGTGCAGCCTCTTTCTAATGGTAGACTCGTGCACTTTGACATCAACAGTGGCAAGAGCTACCTGTAGGTCCCGTGATGACATTCTGGGGTTCTTAGAGACTTCTTTCAGCATCTTGCGGTCTGCTCTCGGGCTGAACTTGCTGGGGTGGCCTGGCCTGAACAAGTTGGCAGTTGTTTGGAATCTTCTCCACTTGTAGATGATCTTCCGGACAGTCGAATGATTGATTTCAAATTGTTTGGAGATCTTTTTAAATCCCTTCCCAGACTCGTAGGCATCTATAACCTTCTTTCTGAAGGCCTCAGAGAGCTCTTTTGATCTCGGCATGGTGACGCCGCACACTTCAACAACAAAGAGCAAATCAAACTAAATGTCTGAGGTTTAAATAAGACAGGTTCCTCCAAGATCCTCTCTAATGATGTTCTATTCATTTGCACCTGAGCTGGTGTACCTCAATATAATTTTAGGTATTTGAAGAAGTGATAAATGTAGGGGTGTACTTACTTTTTCCACACGCAAAATTTGCATTTATGTTTATTTAAATTATACAATGGTCTACAAAATGTAAATGTGTCATATTTGTTTTATTATATCACCTTTATCTATCAATATTGTTGAAATGAAGATCAAATGGCTGTATGTTGAAATATGTTGAAAAAGTCAAAACTTTACATGGGGTGTACTTACTTTTTCACGTGACTGTATATGTATATATATATATATATATATATATATATATATATATATATATATATATATATATATATATATATATATATATATACATATATATATATATATATATATATGTATATATATAAAATTACCCAATGTCTCGGCTCGTGAAAAAGTTAGATTTGATGATAAAGATAAATTTGATGATAAAGACAAGGAAGGAAGCATCTTAAAATGCAAAGCGCGTCTGCATCTGCTTTGTACTCGAACTAAACCTGACGAAAACAACAGCGAGAAAAATGTAAATTTTATTCATTGGTGATCACAAACATAATGAATGTTTGTTGAAAATTTGATCTTCATGTCGTCCCCTTTCTATTTCCCTCCTCACCCATCCCTCTCAATGCTTTCCCTCACCCCACCTCCTAAAATAACTCTGCCTGGAAGAGGAGGAAGCGAGGGTCGCAACAATAGGAGGCACTGGAAGAGGAGGAAGCTCCGCCTCAACCTCGAAAATGACTCCGCCTCAACCTCGAAAACTTCCCTCCACATCGCACACACTCAACCATTCCCGTGCCAAAAAAATGAGAAGAAAAGAAAAAGAACAAACATATCTTGAAACAGAGCCTAAGTTAGAATAAAAGAGCCCAAAGTATGACATATCAATGTACACATATAAACGCATATTTGAATAGCATCAAATAAACAAAAGGCAGGTGTCAGATCCCAGCCAGCACATGCAGCTGGGGCCCATATGAGTCCTATGTGGGCTAACTTGTTGGTCCCATGTGTGTCCCCAAACATAGGCCCCAGCTAGTTTTGTCCATAGGCTCCACCCAGGTGCCAGCTGTGGGATACCCGATGTGGGCATGGAATTGGCTTTTTGTGGGCCACCCAATGTGGGCTGAGCATGGGTTTTTCGTGGTTTACCCCTTGTGGGCTGGTTATGGATTTGCATGGGTTATACATGGACTTTTCCTAGGCCTCATGTGAATATAAATGGCGGGTAAATCAACCCTGCATTAGCTACAACATCACATCTGCTTTACTGTCAGCAGTAATATCGAATGGAGTGTATTTTTTATAGACACTTTTGCTTGAAGTGATCTTAAAGTATCTCTCCATAGTATCTCTCCCGGGCTACTCCCTCCTCCGGTATGATAGACCTGAGCCTCGTCCTGGAGGCGGGGTTGCTATCTTTATCAAAAACTCTCTTCCTCACTCGCCCTGCACTGCACTCTCTCCACCTCACCCCCAGGAATACCTCTGGCTACGGCTTCCCCTTCGCTCCCACCTCTTGTTCATATGTGTGTTGTACCGTCCACCAAACAGTGATGACTCCATCTACATCTCGCTGTCTGATGATATGGACCAACTTCTATCTACTCATCCCAACTCTCTCTTCCTCATATGTGGTGATTTCAATTGTCACCGTGCCAGTTGGCTGGGTGTGGGTACCTCTCTCACCAGCCATGGCTCTTCAGAAAGGACTTCTGCGACTCACTGGGACTGACACAATCTGTCAATTTCCCGACCCGGATCTCAGTCAACGGAACATCTTCTCTTCTGGACTTGGTTATGACTAACTTCCCTGAAAATGTCTGCTGCTCTTCTTCTGCTCCGATCGGATCATCTGATCATGTCCTTGTTAAAGTGGACATCTCTCTGACCATCCTCAGGGAGCCTGCTCAGCGTCGACGAGTCTGGCATTTCACTCAGGCCAACTGGCA
This sequence comes from Myxine glutinosa, assembly GCF_964187855.1. NCBI lineage: Eukaryota > Metazoa > Chordata > Myxini > Myxiniformes > Myxinidae > Myxine > Myxine glutinosa. Next base: position 79,246,295 of record NC_136266.1, on the reverse strand, counting down.
CGGTCTTCAAGCAGCCATCAATCATCTGGACTGGTCTCCCATCTCTACCACCTCTGACATCAACTCATCCTGGGAATTCTTCCAAAGTAAATTGCTCTCTCTCATGCACAGATTTATCCCATCTCGTCTTCAGTTGTCATACCCTTCCTCCCGTCCATGGTACACGGAATCTTGTGGTGAGGCTGTTGCCCAGAAACAACTTGCCTTCGTCTCCTGGAAAGCAAAACCAATGGAAGGAAATCTCATTTCCTTTCACAAAGCCCGAAACAAGTGTGTGTCCACCCTCAGGAGAGCCAGGAAACAATATCTCTCCGTTCTCAAGACCGAACTCTCTTATCTGTCTCCCTCTTCCAAATCCTGGTGGCGTCTGGTCAAATCCGTTTCTGGTGTTTGTTCCCCCTCCATCCCCTCCCTTACCTCAAACGGCTACACAGCTGACTCCGCACGTGAAAAAGCTGAATGCCCCAACTCTGTGTTTGCCTCTAAATATTGTGTCCCAAACCCATCCCTCTCTGTACCCACCATACCCAGTCGTACCCTGCTGCTCCTGGACTCCGTGTCCTTTCCTCCTGACAAGGTGGAAAAGTTTCTGTCAACCCTCGACTCTGATTCTGCAACTGGACCCGACGGCATCAGCCCACGGGTTCTAAAATCCTGCTCTGCTGCTCTATCTCACCCTCTCTCTGTTCTCTTCACCCTCTCTTTTGCTCAAGGTCAACTGCCATCTGCTTGGAAATCAGCCAACATCACCGCTTTGCACAAAAAAGGTGCAAAAACAGATCCTAGCAACTACAGACCAATCAGCCTTCTCCCAATTATCAGCAAAGTCATGGAATCCATCATTGCTTCGGATATGAAATCTTTCCTCTTCTCCAATGGCTTGATCTCTGATCATCAATTTGGTTTCAGACCAGGTCACTCTACTCTGGACATGCTGCTTCTGCTGTCTCAACAATGGATGGAGGTCCTCAATGCCAAACAGGAAATTAGAGCTGTCTCCCTCGACATATCACGTGCCTTCGACACGGTCTGGCACCCCGCTCTGCTCACCAAACTCTCCTCCTTTGGTATCCATGGAAATCTCCACGCATGGCTGGCGGACTTACTCTCTAGTCGTCGTCAACGTGTGGCCCTGAATGGGTTTCTCTCATCTCCTCTTCCTGTTCAGGCTGGAGTTCCCCAAGGCAGTGTTCTGGGCCCCGTGCTTTTTCTGGTCTTCATCAATGATCTCTCTGACTCTCTCGAAAATCCTCTCTATCTCTTTGCTGATGACTCCACTCTCTGCCGCTCCATTCCTCTTCCCTCAGATCGGCAGTCTGCTGCCTCCTCACTCTCTGAAGACCTGGACAAAATCACAGACTGGTCAAACAAGTGGAACATGTCTTTCAATCCTGACAAATCTCACACTCTTACTATGTCTCTCCGAAAAGATCGACTGGACAACCCTCCCATCTACTTTCTCAACAATCCTCTCCAAGAAGTTCTGTCGCTCAAGATTTTGGGTCTCACTATCTGCCATGATCTTTCTTGGGAAAACCACATTTCCAAGCTGGCCTCCAAAGCCAGTCGCCGACTGGGCATCCTCCGTCGTGCGAAGTCCTTCCTCGGCACACCTGAGCTCCTCACCACATACAAGGCTTTCATCCGCAGCTCAATGGAATACTGTTCTCCCCTATGGGCCGGTGCTCCTGCCTCACACCTAGCTCGGCTTCACGCTGTTGAAACCAAAGCTTTCAGAATTATTGGAATCTCCCGCGATGAAGCTATCTCTGAGGGCCTTTCACTCACTCACCGCAGGCAGGTAGGTGGTCTTTCTGTCTTCTACCGACTCCTCTCCGGCCTTGCACCCCCAGCTCTCTCTGTGCTCTATCCCCCAAATATTCCTACAGGTCGCACAAGATCTGCCAGCAACCCTCTGATGGTTAAACTGCCGAAATCTCGGCCCTCTGCTCACCTTCACTCTTTCATTCCTCTTTTCTCCCGCCTCTGGAACAAACTCCCTCACTCCCTTCAATCCCACTCCTCCCTCCAGGTCTTTAAAACAGCTCTTCACCACCATCTCTTATCTTCCCCCATCCAAAACCTTGATGTTTTCTACCCCCGCTAATTCACCCCAGATCCACCTTGTTTGAAATTCCAACTTCTTTCCTGGAAGTCCTGGCAGTGTCCATATGTTTTATACCTCTCCCACCGCCCCCTTCCCATGCCCCCCCCCCCCAAAGCCCTCGCCCTCTCTCAGATCTCTCGATGTCTCCATGTCTCTCGGTCCCTGCTCTCAAATGTTGTGTTTGTGTCCTTCCCCCTCTCTCCCCATCTTGTCTACCGCTCCCGATGTTATATGTTTTATGTGTCGGTTTGTCTTTCTGTGTGATTAATGTTCGCTCTTTCACGAGCCTCGATCTTGTATACAAAAAAAAAAAAAAAAAAAAGAAAAAAAGACATCCTAACTTGGATCTGTCAAAACAAGCAAATAATGGTAAATACTTCAATAATTCAATGGTGTTCCTGTGGTATTTGAAATGTCTTGGAACATCTTTCTGTGGTATTCCTGCATCGAGAATACCAAGGGTGTGAACCTCTGAAAGTTTGACGAAGATAGGATCCCATCCCTTAGAGAAATGGCAACACACACACACACACACACACACACACACACACACACACACACACACACACACACACACACACACACACACACACACACACACACATCTCTCTTATAGTATAGTTGTGGATCTCGGGTTCGTCGACGTACTAAGGGGGGATTAAGCCCTGCTCCCCCTCGAACTCCGAGTCCACGAAGCCGCCACCCACACTACACTCGTGGTGGACGGATTGCTAAGCAATTCCAGCCGCCGAGCCCGCAGCTATGCATGGAAGGGTTAACGGTCACGACCCGAGTACGTTCAACACACGCAGCTGTGAGAACGGGGACTGAACCTCGCACGGGTCACGCTGGTATTGAATGCCCGAGCAGTTGTGTGTCGCGTAACTCGTGCCGTTAATACTATTGAACCCGATCGAGCGGTTTTAATTCGGGCAATGCTAGGCCAATGTTGAAAGGACGATGATCGCCAGGTTGGAAACAAACCACAGGATTTATTTACAAGGTACAGTATTCATAGGAAAAGGACACAGCAAAGAATCTTAACGGCCTTACCTACGTTCCCAGACAAGGGCCCTCAGATTCCTTCGGGGAAGGGAAGGAAGAGGGGAATGCGCACAAAGCGCGGCCGCTTGGTGCAGCTTGCCTGGACGGGCTCGTTGGGCGGATACCCCCAAGGATCGCTCCAACCTGGGACACCACAGCCGGAGATGTTCGTGGCAGGGGCGTTTATCACGGATGTGCATGTAGCAGGAATCCCAGGAGCATATCTCAGGGTCAGTGAGACAGAGCACGCCTGGCAGAGAGAGCGTCTCTATGCATGGAGTCCAGGCAGAGAGAGAGTCGGGGCAGAGAGAGAGAGAGTGGGGGTTCGGGCCGGGTTTTATAGCCCCCCGACCCCCCCACTCGAACGTTCCACGGGCCTCCATTGGCCGCCTGGGGTCACGTGTCGTGACAGTCCCTTATTGGTCACCCTTGGCCACTCCCTTCAGCTCCCATTGGCTGTTCGCTGTTCTCCGGCCATGCCCGCCAGCTCCTCCCTTGGGCCTGCAAGGCTTGTCTGAGGCTCATGACAAGGCACTTTAGGCTGCAATGAGGCCTACCATTAGCCTGCCTGCCTCAACGCATATGAACACTGGGAAGGAGACTATACTTCAAATGGAATGATTCACTTCAGACAAAAACAAACTCACGTTTAAAAACTGTTGTTGAACTGGTCTCAATAACACGTTCGCTGCCAGCTGCTGCTAGTTGCCATTTTTTTAAAACTTCTGAAACTAACATTGGCTTGGTCTACCTGGGACACACATAGGGCCCATTTCAAAGCCCACTCAAAGTCCAATTCAGCCCACCTAACCAACGAAAGACCATGTGGGACCCAGCCAGCTTTGTAAGGTGGGATTTGACGTGAAAGAGTGTCGTTGTAGTTGTCGAATGATATCGGCAGCCCAGATGAGACCCATGTGGAACCCAGTTAAAAAGCCCACCTTAGCCCATCAAAACCATCTATTTCACAGCTGGGCCCCACCTGGCCCCCAGCTGTGAACGCGCTGGCTGGAATGTCAGATGTCAGAGGTAGAATTAATCACGAGTACGATGAAACGTACTGTATATGTCAGAGATGATATTTTAATATTCTTTCAAAGCTGCCTCGGCCAGTCACCTGTTTAAGACATCACGTTTAAGATCCAAGTCATTCCATCATTTGGATCATGCGAACATGAGATCTTTGTGAGGAAACAGTTATGGTAAAAGGTAAATTAAGGTTTTCACTCTGTCTTGTTGGATAAGAGTGAATTTGGTTGTTTATGATAAATAAAGATTCTAGGGCATGAGGTAACATCAGTATTCAATTGAAACATGAGTGTGCCTAAATTAAAATACAACAACTTGTCTACTTTCAGAATCTTATTTCTGAGAAATAACACATCAGGGTGTGAGCGAAAACCAGAATTATTAATCAGTCTGACTTTGTTGTTGACTTAATATAATTGTTTCCACGTGAGCATTTGATGCATTTCCCCAGAATAAAATTCCGTCGTTTGAATGAGGTAAGACAAGGTTAGAATATAAGACAAGTAATACCTGTACTGGGAAAAAAACCTTTAACTTATTAATAACAGCAACATTTCATAAGAGCAATTCCATGATAAATTATGATCAATAAACAAACAATACAATACACAGTGCGATAAATTAAATTATGATCAATCACTCAGTACTGGTAACCCTGGTGTTGGGCTCGCGGCTAGGGTGTCAGCTCCGGATATTCCTAGGATCCTGGGTTCGTAAACCCGGTCGATCGCTGAATTAACGCCAGGGGGGTTGACTCAGCCTGTCATCCTTCCGAGGTCGGCTAATTGAGTACCAGTTCACTGGTAATTCCCTGTTTGTTGCTAAAGGCGGCAAAAAGGGTTGGCGTCAGGAAGGGCATCCGGCCGTAAAACATTGCTTCAAAAAGGGGACCGAAAAACAACAACTACCACGGTTCCCGAAAAAGGCCAACCCCTGCTTGCGGGGAAAAATGGCCTCTAAAGGTGGTTTACTCAGTACTAAGTTGTGGTTGGGCTGTCTGTTCACCACCATCTCTTGTCTTCCCCCCATCCAAAACCTTGATCTTTTCTACCCCTGTTAATTCATCCCAAATCCACCTCTTTCAATCTCCAACTTCATTCCTGAAATTCCTCGTCGTGTCTGTAATGAAATAATGGTTGTAATCTGCTGCAGTTCCTCCTTGGCGGTTGAGATAAGCAATGATTTCAATAAAGATTTGGTGATATGAATCCACAAAACTCCTTCTCGATAGTGAGCTTTATTGAAATCAAAACGTCCACGTAATCTAAAAAGAGATTAAGCATTAGCAAACGGCCATATAAAACCCTATAAAAAGCAGGCCGTATAAAGGAGCGCCCATTATGCTTACCAGCTCGGATAATCACAGAATACAGACAGTTCTCGCTCAACCAATATTTCATGAATTACATACCCGCGTGCTTCGCTGAAATTCTTTATTGGAGGGAGAATTTAATGAAATAATGGTTGTGATCTGCTGTAGTTCTTCCCTGACCGTTGAGATAAGCAATGATTTATAAGAGGTTGGGTATGCGTGCGAGAACTGTCTGTATTCTGTGACGATCCGAGCTGGTAAGCATAATGGGCGCTCCTTTATACGGCTTGCTTTTTATAAGGTTTTTATATGGCCGTTTGCTAATAATTGCTTAATCTCTTTTTATATTACGTGGACGTTTTGATTTCAATAAAGCTCACTATCGAGAAGGAGTTTTGTGGATTCATATCACCACAGTGTCCATTTGCTTTATACCATGAACCACCCCCACCCCAGCCCTCTCCCTTCCACAGATCTACCGATGTCCCTGTTCCCTACTGTTGTTGTGTTGTGTGCTTCCCTCTCTCTTCCCCCTGTTGTCTCCCACTCCCTTTATTATATGTTTTATGTGTCCGTTTATTTTTTTTGTGTTTAATGTGTTCGCTCTTACATGAGCCTCGACTTTTGCATACAAAATTAGAATAATGCAACTGTGTTGCCAATATTCCTCCGCATAGTCCCACAACGGGTAGATGCCCTCACTCTGCATATGTATGGGTAGGGGATCACGTTTGTGAAATTTGGTGTTGATCGGATAAGATTCGTTTTTCTATCCAAGATGGCTGCCAAACCACGTGACCTATGACAGCATCATTTTCAAACTATATGTAGCAATGCTGTTAGATGATATTTGTAAAATATTGCATCAGAAGGGTGAGCGGTTTCAGAGATATAATTATTTAATATTTTCCTTCAATCCAATATGCCTGCCAAACCATGTGAAGTATGATGTCATAAATTTAATATTTCAATACAAATGGGTGATAGATCATGTGCAAGCAATTTCAGATTTTTAGGATAAGGAATTTGATTAAAACATTTTTGGCTGGTATACCACTTCACCTATGATGTTATGATTATCATGCTTTTGTTCCCCATTGGGAGTACTTGACAATGTGCCAAGATTCAAAATTTTCCTTCCAGTGGTTTCCGATAAATAATTTTTTAATTATTTGTTTTTAATCCAAGGTGGCGGCCATACCACGTGACCTATGACATCACAATTATAATGAAAACATTCTGCATGGGGTCACTCCTACCCTGAAAGTTTCGTCTCAATCAGACATATGGTTACTGAGAAAAACGAGGTTTAGCCTGTACGGACCGACGGACGGACGTACGGACGGACAACCAGAAAACATAATGCCTCTGACGACTATGTCGGCGGAGGCATAAAAAAAAGTGAGGGCAAGCAACTGCAGCAACTATCACTCTCTTATAGGCTTTGGGTTCGTGAAGAAATTCACAGAAACGCCGGTAAACGGTGGGAGTAACTACGACTCTCTTCAAGGTTGTAAGTTAGTCACAATTTATCGGATTTCTACCAAATTCGTTGTGTTCGGTTGTTCAACCACTCCAGCGACAACAAAAACAGAAAACAGAAATCAAATTGAAGTTAAAATAAACCCATGAGTCCGCTTGAAGCAAAACATGTATTTTCTCCAAAGTAATTCCTTTACAAAGTCTTAATTCCTGATTTACATATAAGCAATCCGTGCACATTCCTAGTATAATCAGAAAGCTTATAACCTCAGGCATGCAATGATATCCATGGCTTTAACCAAAGCCTTCCTTGAAGCAACTTTTTTTTGTCGAAAACACCACAGCCGATCAACTATCGAAGACCAATCCAAGACAATCGGCCCACAAGCCATATTTTTTAAACATTGATAAAGCAAAAGCTGCAAACCTCACAAACACAAGATTTATACTATTCTTCTCAGGAAAGCCTTTGCCTTCGAAATGTCCACACGTATCTGCAAGACCGACGCAGGAAACCTGTCTCATGACGGCCTTAACCCAGCTCATGTTCCCTGTTAGTGAGTGAACAATCTCAATTGACAGAAACAAAATGGTGACATAAGAACCGAGCAATGTCATAGTGGGCTGACCAACGTTGCGGACTGCCATTTTGGTAAGGCTTTTTTGTTTTGTTTTGAGCACCTTGTTCATCGTCTTCATAAAGGGTGTTTAAACATGCCCACAACACCTAGTTTTCATTCATGCACTCTCTTGGAAGTTGAGAAGTTTCCTTGCAAAGTTTGGGAACGATAGGTTTCATGGTTTTAGAGTTATGGAAGACACACACACACACACACACACACACACACACACACACACACACACACACACACACACACACACACACACACACACACACACACACACTGCCTTTTATTATTATAGATGAAATATAATTCAAAACAGAATTTTTTTATTACTATTATTTCATGCATTAGTGAGTGAACATGTTTCACATATTTACTATCCTTCATGTGTTTTATCTCTGGGAAACCTAAAGCGGCTTTATTCATTACTGGTGTAAAGCCCATAAAAATGATGGGTTGGAACAGTTTATTTGACGGTGCAGCCTCTTGAGCGTGCCAAAGTCTGAAGCCTGGGCCTAATGTCAGGTGTGCTTATATCTTATCTCTTTATTAGACATCATACAGACATAAATGAACACTCGTTTTACTCTGCGCACGTTGCATATCACGTACAGCGAATTTCACCTCCCTGCGCCTTATATTTATTGTGAAAAAAAAAACCCTGCTTCTGTACACTGACCTTGAGGCTCGGTTTGCAAGCCACTGTCTACAATTCCAATGTAAGAGACATAATTTCTCTTCTTTTGGGTCTTTGGAGTCCTCGGGGTCTTTTTTGTCTTGTGCGTGCTCAGGGTCTCTTCCGTCCTCAGGATCTTTTGGGTCCTCGGGATATTTTGGGTCTTCAGGTTCTTTTGTGTCTTTTTGGTCTACTGGTTCCTTTGGGTCTTTTGTGTCATTTGAGTCTTTTGGGTCATTTTGTTCTTTTGGGTCATTTGAGTCTTTTCGGTCCTCTGCATCTTTGGTGTATTTCAGAGTCTTTGGGGAATTTTAGGTCTTAGGGGTAATTTGGATCTTTGAGGTTCACTGGGTCCTCGGGGTCTTTTAAATTGTTTGGCCCTTTGGGGTCTTTTGGGTCTTCTGGGCCCTTGGAGTATTTTGGGTCCTCGGAGTCTTTTAGATCTTTTAACCGGTGGACACAGTCGTGCTCAAAGATTGCCCATTAAAACCCCCACTCAAATCCCTCCTTAAAGCGCTACACGAAGACTTTAAAACCTAACCTTATGAAGGGGGACAGACACACAAATACACAAACACACATTGTGTTTTAGGTGGTAGATTTGCTCGGGTACCTGTTGGCATTTTGAAGAAATCAAATTTTGCATTGTACACCGCTCCTTTCCTATTCCATCTCCAGGTGCTGCATGATGTCATCGCCAGGCACCGAAGGGGGCCCGGCAATGATGCGAGCTGAAATGGTGTACTCGGTTTTCACTCCGGTTTCTCTTTCTTTCTTGTTTTCTTGTTACTTGGCAAAAAACATTTTTTGACAATTATGTTGAAAACTCGTGTGTGTGTGTGTGTGTGTGTGTGTGTGTGTGTGTGTGTGTGTGTGTGTGTGTGTGTGTGTGTGTGTGTGTGTGTGTGTGTGTGTGTTTGTGTTTGTGTTTTGCGTGTTTTTGTGTGTGGTTGTCTGTCCGCTCACTTATACTTGACTACATGTCACAATTTTAAACAGATCTTCATGAAACTTCAATAAATGGTAGATTTGGTGGTCCGACAGAATCTTATTTATTTTTAAGATCAACATAGGGGAAAGGTCAACCACTTTTTCCCCAATTTCTAAAATCCTCAATTTTCATCCGATTGACTTGAAATTTTGATACGATTTACATATCAGCTAACTGAATTCAACCATGATATATTTTTGAGGTCAACATAGGCCAAAAGGTCAACAACGTTTTCAAATTTCTAAAATCCTCAGTTTTCTTCCGATAAACTTGAAATTTGAATAGGATTTGCATATCAGCAAACTGAATTCAACTGCCAACTATTTTTGAGATCATCTTAGGCTAAAAGGTCAACATAAGCCAAAGGTCAACAACCTTTTAAATTTATAAAATCCTCAATTTTCATCATATTGACTTAGGCACCCTGGCAATGCCGTGCGCTGGTCGATGTTATTTATTTATTTTGCATGGGGGCGTCGTACTTTGAATGTATCTGTACTTGTTTTTTACGCCTCTGCCAACGAAGTCGGCTGAGGCATTATGCTTTCGGGTTGTCAGTCCGCCCGTCCGTCCTTACGTACGGGTTAAACCTCGTTTTTCTCAGCAACCATATGTCCGATTGAGACAAAACTTTCAGGGTCGGAGTGACACCTGTCAGGGAACTTTTTACTGAACCCTGAAGGTAATAACTTAAGACGAGACTCAGATTCAAGGAGCTTGGTACGTCTATCCGAGCCAAGGTTTATTCCGAAGTTTAGAGGGAAACTCGTTACACAAAATATAACAAAGATATATGACGCGTCTCATGGTTGAAGAAATCTTCTACCCCTCTCGTCCTGCTTCCTCTGATGACCAGTCTCCTCTGCTCTCGGAGCATGGTGCTTAATGCTTCAGTCACATTTGGCTCAGCGGCCGTAGGGTCTAAAAAATCTACGGCCACTAGCAATTATAGGGCGGCCGCAGTATTTCCACGGTCACACAATGTAGCAGTCACATATGTTTTTATTTTTCGGGTAGCCGCACGGGGTATTTAGAAATTGTGGAGACCGAAAACGTAGGGGTGCCGTACGGTCTTTGATTTGATGTCACACTGTGACCTTAGGGCGTCCCTGCGGCGGCCATAGAATTTTCAAGGCAGACGCAAGGTAGCCTCAAGGTGCCCGCAAGGCGACCGCAGGGGGGCCCTAAGGCGAACGTGCGGCCAGACGGACGGTAACGAGTGGGTATATATACCAGTCGTCATGGCTACGGCTTGTCGAATTGCTACGGCCAACCTAGAAATGAAAAAAGTTATAACTCCGCGCTATAATTCCACGGCGACCCCTACGGTCTGTAAAAGATAGCCATACACCCTAGGGCCACCCTGAGGCCACCTCAGAAACTCTGCGGCCGCCGCACGTTTCTGTCAATTTAGGGGGGGTACGGCCGCCGTATCCTAGCCATAGAGCAAATGTGACTTATGCTTTAGTAGACCTTCGCTCCTTTGATGTAGTGAGATTAGAATTCAAAGATCAACACAGGACTCAGCGGCCCCGTCTTTCTGGCACCAGGAACCCATCTCTTCTTCATTATCAGCCGCTAAAGGCATACAAAAGATGGCTATCAAGGGAACAGGGTCACTGTTTGGGCTGAAAAGGTCAACACTCTTTGACAATTTAATCTCAGTCAGTTGACTCTTGCATTAACCCAGGGTGAATCAACACTCTTCCCTGAGCCTTTCACAATGGTTCAATCTTACAGATGGTCGCTTATCATCTTGGTCCCATTTCCAGTGCATTGCTCTAGCTGCACGATTTGAAAACCCATTTTACACAAGATCACATTGAGATGCAATTTAACTGTTTTTAGCAATATTAACATATACTGATAATATATATGAATATATATATTATCCCACACACCCATGCAGAATGTTTTTATGATATTTGTGATGCCATAGGTCATGTGCATGTGGTATGGCAGCCATTTGGTTTAAAAGCAAATAATTAAAAATATATTTCTCAGAAACAGCTGAATGGAAAAATTTGAGACTTGGCGCATTGTCAAGTAGTCCCAATAGGGAACAAAAGCATGATAATGATGACATCAAAGGTGAAGTGGTATACCAGCCAAAAATGCTTTAATCGAATTCCTTATCCTAAAAATCTGACATTGCATGCACATGATCCATGACCCATTTGTATTGAAATATTAAATATATGACATCATAGGTCACATGGTTTGGCAGCCATATTGGATTGAAGGAAAATATTAAATAATTATATCTCTGAAACCGCACACCCTATCAATGCAAATTTTTGCAAATACCATCTAACAGCACTGTTGCATATAGTTTGAAAATGATGTTGTCGTAGGTCACGTGGATTGGCAGCCATCTTGGATAGAAAAACAAACCTTATCCAATCACCACAAAACTTCACAAACGTGATCCCCTACCCATACATATGCAGAGTGAAGTGAACATTTTTAGGTCATATGTCATGTAGTATGGCAGCCATATTAGCTTGAAAGCCGATATTTAAAAAAAATCCGTTCTCTGAAACTGCTTTACCGATCAATGTGAAACCTGTCATGTCTGGTAAAAATGTGATACTTGAGAACAGCTGAAGGGATTTAAATCAAAGTTGTTTATTTTTACGACAGTGAACGATGGCATATACCCATTGTCGGACTATGCGGAGGCATGTTGGCGACACAGTCGCATTGTTCTCGTTTTTTTTCCTTATTTTTGTGGGGTCTAAAATACTTCTCGACACCCACTAAAGAATGGGGTCGGGAATAATTTTATATTACCTTTCATGCAGCTACAAAAGCTTCGGCACTATAGATTTATTTTGATTTAAAAACAAAAATCCCTGAAGAACTAAACTTAAAAAAAATTATTCAAAAATAAGTTTTGCCAAAAACACTCCCTCACTGAACTCACTGATGGAATTCCAAAACTGTGATAAAGATCTGTTTGGCTATCTCTGACAAAAAATGATGGCAACACACACACACACACACACACACACACACACACACACACACACACACACACACACACACACACACACACACACACACACATACACACACACACACACACAATCTCTCTTGTAATTATAGATTTTCTTTTTTGTCCATAATCGAGTCTCGTGGAAGCGCCAGTACCCTCAACGGATGAGGACGTGACTGACAAAAACATGATGCAAAAGGCGCTTGCATGGGGTGGACAAAATGGATACAGAAGGAAACTCCAAGAGGGAAAACTGGAATATTGGAAGTAGGAGGGGTTTGTGTGGTGTTAACGAAGGTAGAAAAGATCATGGTTTTGAAATGGGGATAATCTGAGACGTTGATGAACAGCTGTCTTGAAGACCTGGATGGAAGAATGAGATTGAATAGGATGTGGAATTTGATTCCACAGGTGGGGAAAAGGGGAACAAATGAGTAGAGGTGCGCAGTGATCCTGGATTTAGGTAGTTTCACCAGAAGGGGGATGACGGTGGACAGTTTGTGCACAACAGAAACCTGAAGGGGGTGGAGGGCAAAGCAGGGAAAGGGCTTAGGTTGAAAGACCAGATAGGAGGTGTTGGAATGTTGGAAAGTTCACAATCTGAGGTGGAAAGTTTGCAGATTGATTCAGTCGCATGGAGTCACAGAAGTCCTTTGATGAAGGACCATGTCTGGTGAGAGAGGTACGAACATCCAGCCAAGTTGCATGATGACAATTGAAATTGCCACATATGAGGAAGAGAGAGTTGGAATGCGTGGTTAAAAGTTTATCCTTGTTGTGTCAGAGAGATGTAGATGGAATCATTACTGTTAGGAGGAAGGGACAACACACGTGGGAGAGAGGGAGAGGAGGTGAATTCTCAGCCAGAGGTATTCCTGGGGGTTTGGATATGTAAGATCAGTACAAGGGCAGTGGGAAATTGAGTTATTGATGTAAAGTGCAACTGCACCGCCGGAGCGTGGTTAAGGCCTACAGAATTGGAGGAGACAATAACCAGGGAGAGACACTAAGGAGTTTGGACTTCCTATGGGAGGAAGGATTCTGTTAAACAGATGATGTCTAACTTATCGGCAGCAGCCTGTATTGAGAGATCTAGTCAGGTTCGAGTTGAGTCGTTGGGTGTTAGAAGTTGACAAAGTTAGAGATAGGGGGTGGAGGGAGAAGGCATTGGGATGGTGCAGGTTGGGAGGGTGGAGGCTTTGCGGGGTAAGCTGAGGCATCGAAGGGGTGGGGAGTGGGGGGAGGTTTGTGTGTGGGTGAACGTTTGAGTGTGTTTGATGCGGGGAACGTTTGAGTGTGTGGAGTGCATGGGAAGGAAGGAGTGTGTGGATTGCATGGGAAGGTTTGAGTGTGTGGATTGCATGGGAAGGTTTGAGTGCATGGAGTGCTTGGGAAGGTAGCAGTGTGTGGAGTGTGTGGGAAGGTCTGAGTGTGTGGAGTGCGTGGGGAGGTCTGAGTGTGTGGAGTGTGTGGGAAGGTTTGATTGCGTGGAGTGCATGGGAAGGTTTGAGTGCTTGGGAAGGTTGGAGTGTGTGGGAAGGTTGGAGTGTGTGGGAAGGTTGGAGTGTGTGGGAAGGTTGGAGTGTGTGGGAAGGTTGGAGTGTGTGGGAAGGTTGGAGTGTGTAGAGTGCATGGGAAGGTTGGAGTATGTGGGAAGGTTGGAGTGTGTGGGAAGGTTGGAGTGTGTAGAGTGCATGGGAAGGTTGGAGTGTGTGGGAAGGTTGAAGTGTGTAGAGTGCATGGGAAGGTTGGAGTGTGTGGGAAGGTTGGAGTGTGTAGAGTGCATGGGAAGGTTGGAGTGTGTGGGAAGGTTGGAGTGTGTAGAGTGCATGGGAAGGTTGGAGTGTGTGGGAAGGTTGGAGTGTGTAGAGTGCATGGGAAGGTTGGAGTGTGTGGGAGGGTTGGAGTGTGTAGAGTGCATGGGAAGGTTGGAGTATGTGGGAAGGTTGGAGTATGTGGGAAGGTTGGAGTGTGTAGAGTGCATGGGAAGGTTGGAGTATGTGGAACGCGTGGGAAGGCTTGAGTGTGGAGTGCATGGGAAAGTTTGAGCGTGTGGAGTGCATGGGAAGGTTTTAGTCCTTGAGCCAACCGGCCATTTTTTGAAGTGAATGCTCCGGGGGGGGGGAGTAATTCTCATTATGATTTTCCATTAGACCAATGTCTCAAGTGTCAGAAAAGGTGTGATGGACATCTGAGAACGGTAGCTTAGTGCCCGGATGGACGCCATCTTTGAAACCACCCAGCTCGAAAATGCCCATTTGGTGGGGTACATTGTTGCACGTGTATCTGGACTTCTATACTAGCTATCGATGTGCGGTTGACGACTAAATATACGTCCGATGTGTACCGTCTAAATAAAAAATTTATATGAAGCATTTTGTTTTAGATTAATTATTATAAAAATCAATTATCGAAAAAAAATCATATATTTTTCAATATTTTATTATTAGACTTGTACTTTTTTTAGTGAAACAACACTGGTATGATTTTCCAAATTATGCATTGTGCTACACCGTTTATCTGTCTATAAAAATAACTCAAAAACTAAAACATATCATCCACCACGAGTGTACACAAAAAATATATGAAAAGGCATGCACTTTCCACAAACCGAAACTATGTCAGTTGGAATTTCCCGCCGATAATCAACCCACAGAACCCAGTGCCGAAAGTGACGTCAGTCTATTCTATATCTATATTCTATATCTCAGTCTGAGATTTGTTGCGGTGACCTGATTAATTTCTGAGGGGGGGGGGGGGGGGTGGGTGGCTTAAGAACTAAAAGTGAACATGTTAGATGGCGCCACATACAACTCTATTATAGAGTTGTATTGTGGCGCCATCTAACATGTTCACTGACTTGGATGAGTATGTCTATGTAAGCTGGCGAGCTTTTCGGATATCGGAGTAATCTAACGTCAGTCTTTTTGTTCTTTCAGCTGAGATGGCCGGTGTCGAGGCGAAACGGGCGAAGATTGAACCTGAGTCCGGAACGTGCATCCTGTGCAGCAAGAAGTCGCCACTCTCTGAACTAAGCAAGGCAGCGGGCAACAGTTCTTGGAAGACATTGTGTGACGCAGCCGCAGTTAGAAACTTTTATCCAATTCTAAAGCTAGTCCAAGAAGGCGCAGTTGAACTTCCTAATATTCCAATATTATACCATAGGGCTTGTAGATCAGACTTCACTCACAAAAACCACCTAGCTACTTTGACCAATGCAGCTAGAAGTTCTTCAGTTGATACTGGCGATGCGGTGCGACGGCGATCATCACGGGAAGAGACAGGATCAACTTCAACGGTCTACGATGATAAATGCATTTTTTGCCAGCGTGCTTCAAAATTCATAAAAGGCAGTCGTACCCGTGAAACAGTTGTCTTGGCTGTTGAACTTCGAGCAGATAAGACAATAAGAGATGCTGCGACAGCTCGCAATGATGAGAGAGTTTTGGCATTGACTACACGAGATATGGTTGCAGCTGAGGCTCACTACCACTTCTCCTGCTATAGAAACTACACACGGCCCCAAAAACCTCAAGTAGAAACTGACATTGAAGATAATATCGAGAAAAAAGAAATGATACGATGTATATTCAATTTCATTCGCACTGACTTGTTCTTGAACCCGAGGATTGTTCCAATAGTTGATGTTGCAACAGATATCCTGTCTTCAGATACATTTTCAGTTGATGTTCGTGACTCCATCAAGAAGAATCTGCAGCGCACATTACAAAGAGAGTTTGGAGAATCGCTCATCTTCTTCAATGTGAAACACCGTGTATACTTGATGCCCGATAATCTGACAAAGCGAGAGATTGCTGCAGAGTGCGTAAACCTGAAAGCAGAAGTGAAAGCATTTGAACGAACGGACGGTGAAAGTAACATTGTGCGTGCAGCTACTTCACTGCGACACCAGATCAAAGATGCTCATTACAATGAACGTTGGCCGCCTCAGCCAGCAGAACTCACTTCAGATTACGTGAAGATACCAGATTCTCTTCGTGTATTTCTGCATACTTTGATTTGCGGGAGTGGGGGTAGCTCTGCGCGTGCCGACACACTGGTATGGTCGATGGCTCAATATATCATCAATGCTGTACACCGGGGTACCATCAGAACATCGAAGCATGTCCTACTTCCGTGGGTCATGAAAACGCTCACCGGTAATACAGAGGTCATCAGAATATTGAATCGACTCGGGCACGGATGTTCGTACACAGTTCTGGAAGAAATCGAGACAGCGCTATGCATAGACAAATTAGCAAGTGTGGAGAAAGATACAGTACCACTTCCGTCACATGTGCACCCTTCGGTCCCGACTGTATTAGCATTCGATAACATCGACAGGCTAGAGGAATCGCTGAGTGGTGGCGGAACATCGCATCGCGTCAACGGTATCATCGTCCAACCGAAGTCGCAGTCGTGTTTGACGCCCCAACCTCCATCGGCAGTATCCAAAGCAGATAAGAAGCGATCTATCCCGTCATCCAGCGATTTAGTTCCAATATACAGCGGTGGGAAACGAGAGGGCCCACCTGCAATCAAGCCTGCAGATCTTTCTGACACTCTTGCAGGCGCAACATCCCTTGCGCAGCGCCGAAATCACGTATGGATTATGACTCGCATGCTGGAACCATGCGACCAGACAATCAGTTCATGGACTGGTTTCAACATCATGACTAGAGATCGTGTTCAGGTGACGGAAGATGTAGTTGGCTACCTGCCGACTATAAACGCGCCTGCCACAGATATGGCAACAGTGCAAGAAATCCTCAGAGAAGCTCTGAACATCATGTCATCACTTCAGCTTGAGCATATACCGGTGGTGCTAGACCAGGCACTATTTGCTAAGGCGACCGAAATAGCATGGAAAGATGTCGATCGATATGGAAGAATCGTGCTCATGATGGGGAACTTCCATAGCATCTGTAACTTCATGTCGAGCATTGGGAAAATGTTTGGAGATGCAGGCCTTCGGGATGTAGCTGTTGAGTCAGGAGTAATCGCTGAAGGTTCCATCAACAGGGTTCTGGAAGGCAAGCAATACAACCGTGCTGTGCGACTCCACAAGTTGATGTACGAGGCACTAATGCGCATCATTTGGAAGGGCTTCCAGGTGTGGATAGAAAGCAATCATCCTGACAAGGAACCCCAGATTCGAAGCACTGACCTCAAAATTCGCAGCATCAAGGAGGATGTTTGCCACGAGACTCTCGCTGCTGCTCTCGATGATGATTCATGTGTACAGAGCTTTGACATGTTCGCGAAATACCTACATTTTCTGCGAACCAAACATGGAGACCTGGCTCGCTTCTGGATGATGTATATTGATATGGTAGAGACCCTGCTGGGGTTGATTCGTGCGGATAGAGAAGGCGACTGGATGCTTCACTTGGCTTGTGTCAGAAGAGTGATCCCTTGGTGTTTCGCAATGAACAAGGTGAACTATGCTAGATATCTACCAGTGTACTATGCACAGATGACGCAACTCCACGAAACATGCCCCGAGTTGTACAGGCATTTCAATCAAGGCTACTTCTCCGTACAGCTTAGACCAGGGAATCCATTTGCCAGAATCGCTGTTGATCAGACAACAGAAGAAACAGTAAACAAAGATACGCAAACAGCTGGAGGAACACGAGGTTTTAGTCTTCGACAAGGGGCTGTGTCACGATACTATCTAACTGCAGAAAATCGGGCTACTGCACTGAGGCAACTACGAGAAACTATCCTTGTGAATGGCAGCGACACATCTCATGCCAAGCACCCTGACTTGTCTACTTCTCGCATCAAACGTGATGAGTCTGGCGTCACAGCTATCTGTGATCTACTAGAAAATGACTGGACCAATCCATTCGCCGATGATCCGTCATGTCTTCTCAGTATATCTACCGGAGCGGCTGCGAGGGAGGACGTTTCTAATGACCTACTCAACACCCTGCAAAAGGGGGAAGCGGCGTATCAAAGCTTCCAGAAACGTCTTGAAGAGGGAACAGGCTTTCATGACACATTGAACAAGCTAAACTTGAAGACCTTTGGTAAGATCAAGCAGAAAGTTGTGAAGGGCACAAACAAGGAGATCGTCCTGAGAGCTGACAGACAACTGTTTGCCACCATGATACTCATCGCCAAGACAAGGAACCTCGACATGCAACTTGTCCTTTGTCACCCACTAGGGCCGTTACCATGGTCTTTGGCAAACGTTGATGGGTCAATGAAAAAAACGAACAAAGCTGCACTTGCGAAACACATGGAAGGTCTTGTGGAACCAGCCGAGAACGTTGACAAGCGAAGTGCAACAATAATTGATGCGATGGCTCTCATACAAAAGATGCATGGCGAGAACGACACGTTCGAAGAACTATCTGACCGCATCCTTGCTGCAGCGCTTCACGCTGGTCAAGGCAGTGAGCGC